>NC_053429.1:61355299-61388925 GCF_007990345.1 Gossypium hirsutum | reverse complement strand
TGGCAGAGTATGAGGCGGAGTTTCTACGCCTTAGTAGGTATGCAAGAGTAATGGTGGCAATGGAGTATGAGTGTTGCGTTAGGTTTGAGGATGGACTTAGAAATAGCCTCATGGTACTGATAGCTCCACAAAGGGAACGAGTTTTCTTGGAGTTGGATGGAGCGCTTAAATCGAGAAAAAGAAAGGGGTAAGAGTAAAAAGGAGGCTGAGACTCTTGGTCTTGGATAGATGCTTAGGGCTAGGGCCAGAGTTAATGGGCCAGATAGAGCAGGGTCCCCTGCTGTTAGTCCAGGGCTGCCACTTTGTGCTGATTGTGGGAAAGGTCATGCAGGCGAGTGTTGGAAGAGGACGGGAGCTTGTGGATCTTTGGAGCATAGGATCAGGAATTGCCCTAGAATGTCAGCTCAAGTGCCAGTCATGGACTGAGGTGGTGTACAGCTAAGTAGGGACCGAGATGCTCAGTAGAAGGTTTGATGTTGGAGGGACTCTGGGTGGCCGGCTAGCAAGATAATTTGAACTTGGTTTTTTTAAGCATTTAAGTTTTTATTTCTTTTTAAGTGTGTTCAGACCAGATTGTAATAAGGTTTTTAATTACTACTTGAATTATTATTATTTTCATTGTAATTACGATAATTTGAACATATATTTTGTAACACCCTTAACTCGTATCAGTCGCTGAAACAGGGTTACAGAGTGTTACCAGTACATACAGAACATTTATAGATTAATCGAAACATTACTATTCACTTTCTGAGATCATATATATATAATGACCTTTATTTGGGCCCTCGAAGCCCAACATGAACATTAAAATCAAGTCGAAACTCAACCAATTTCTCGTAAAATTTTTCACTTAATTTTTTAAAAATTTTACTTGTGAACAGTACCCACATGACCGTGTGATTAGGCCGCGTAGATTCCACACGCCCATGTGGCTTGGGACACGCCTGTGTCCCTTGTCCATGGAGCTTTCTGTTTATGACATCATCATCAATTTAGGGGCACACAGCCACATCGCATGCCCGTGTCCTAAAGTTGTGTTCCATACACGGCTGAGACACAAGGCCATGTCTCTGCCTGTGTGATCAATACCTAAGCTATTTTCCAAGCCTTGGTCAACCTTAATCTCTTACACACTCATACAAAATCAAAAGCATATAACATGGTATTCATTTAATGATTAAACATTCTCAATTAAACTACAAACATAGTATTTGTATGTCATCATACATGTATCTCTCATACTCATTTTACCTTGTCTATTATGGTACCACTTATACTTTTATACCATGATTATCATCTTACCAAATATTTTCAGCTTAATCATCAAGCATTCATATTTAAAGTTAAATCATATCTTTATAAAATACCATATTTCAAATGCGCAGAATAAAATACTTGCCGGAGACATTTCAATCCAACTTCATACCCAACAAGCATCATATTGAAACTAGTTATATATATACATGTCATGATATGTATCATTCTCATACTGTTTTCTTATAAACATATATAATTTATTTTCCTCCTCCTCCTCTCCATTCCACATCCTTAATGTATATAACATTCTTGTAAGTACTATTTCACAATTTACTTATTAATGCTCACATCAAGCTATTCACACGAGTCATAGTCACTCAATTATTTATAATTTGAGCTACAGAGCTCCAAATTAAGATCCGTAAATTTTATCTGAAACTAGACTCACATATTATTCAACCATAAAATTTTCAAAATTTTTGGTTTAGAAAATTAGGACAGTTTATTCATTTAAATTTCCCCTATTTCACTATCCAACAGTTCTGACCTCTCTTTACTAAAAATTAATTATATCACAGTACAGAACTCAGATAATGTTCTTGTTGATTTCTATTGAAAATAGACTCATTAAATATTTTAAGAATATAAATTTGAGCCTCAAATAAATTTTCTCCAATTTTTGGTGATTTTCCAAAGTCAAAATAGGGGAACCAAATTCATTCTGACCTTGTCTCACAAAATTCATTATATCTCATAATTTACAATTCAATTACTTACACCGTTTATGGTGATTTTTCAAAGTTAACCTACTGCTGCTATCTAAAACTGTTTTAGTTCAAGATGTTTATTACCATTTTTCCTCTAAATTTCACAGGTCATACAATTCAGTCCTTGCTCAATTAGCCCATCTATTAAGCTAATTTTTCTCAATTAACATTTTATTCCATCATTCTAAACTATTACACAACCTTTGAAAATCAAAATTTTAACATTAAACCTTAATTCACAACTTTTTCACAATTAGGTCTTAAAATCAATTTCTATTGAAATTACTTGATAAAATCATCAAACAACAAAATCAAAGCTTCAAATTCATTTTATTTCATCATAAAAGCCAACACTTATCAATGGTAGCTTTCAATTTTGTCCATAAAATCAAAAACTAATGAATTAAACACTTGAACCTAATTGTAAAAGTCACAAAAACATAAAAATCTCAAAGAAAAGGGCAGGAATTGAACTCACATATGTCAAAGTATGAAAAACCAGCAACTTTCAGACCTCCCATGGTGTTTTTGCTGAAGAAAAATGATGATATTTCTAGATTTTTCAATTTTATCTTGTTTTATATGTTTAATTTTCAAAATTTCTCATTTTGCCCTTGTTTTTCCTTGTCTTTTTGCTGATTTTCTTGCCCAATCGTCCAGCCCATACAATTTGGGTCCAATTCCTTTTAAATCCCTCCGTTTTAATCACTTAAACTATTTAATCACAATTTAACAAATTTCACACTATTTTCAATTTAGTCCTTTTTAATTAATTGACTAACCAAACATTAAAATTTTCTAACGAAACTTTAATACTAACTTAATAACACTCCATAAATATTTATAAAAATATTTATGGCTCAGTTTATGAATCTGAGGTCTCGATACCTCGTTTTCAACCCAATTTACCTGATTAATTCTTTTAAAATCACAAAATTCACTAATTAAAAAAATTATTTTAAGTTCGCACTTGGCCCATAATTATTATTTATTAAAATTTCTAAACTACTTGTCGGATTTAGTGATCTCGAATCACTGTTTCCGACACCACTGAAAATTTGGCTGTTACAGATTTCTTAAATTATAGTATGCTTTCTACGTTTCCGCAACTAAGTTTTTTTTTTAAATATCAAATGATTTAAACAAAGGCTTTCGTAACAGAAAGGTTTTTTTAGTTAATTAGGGTTTTTTAAGAAGGGTTTTCAATGAAAACATGGTTTTCGCTAAAACACTTCAATGTAACACGCCAGATTCAGCCATAACGTCTGGGCCAGGTTTGGGGTGTTACATAGATACAGTCTGAAAATTCTATTCATTAAATCTATAAATACTGCAGGTGCATTAGTCAAGCCGAACAGTATCACAAGAAATTCATAGTGCCCGTACCTGGTTCTGAAGGTTTTCTTTGGTACATCTGAATCTTTCACCCGTAACTGATAATAATCAGAACGAAGATCTATATTTGAAGATACAGTGGCACCTTTTAACTAATCAAACAAGTCATCTATACGAGGTAATTGATACTTGTTCTTGATTGTAACCTTAGTGAGCTGTTTGTAATCAATACATAATCTCAACGACCCATCTTTCTTCTTAACAAATAAAACTAGTGACCCTAAGGAGATGAACTGGGATGAGCAAAACCTCTGCCTGTTAGTTCTTGCAACTACGTTTTCAACTCCTTTAATTCAGTAGGAGCCATTCTGTAGGGTGCTATGGATATCGGTGTTGTCCCCGAAATAAGATTTATAGAAAATTCTACCTCTCTAACAGGTGGTAAACCATGTAATTCTTCCGGTAACACATCAAGAAATTTACAAACAACCGACACTGGCTTTATCTTTGGTTTAGATACTTTAGCATCCAACACATATGCAAGATAAGCATTATACCCTTTTCTAACATATTTCTATGCTGATATAACTGAGATTACATTAGACAACCCGTCTAGTTTATCAGATTCAACACGAAGTAATTCACCATTCTGGCATTTTAACACAATGTACTTCTGTATACAATTTACCACTGTATAATGTTGAGTTCACTCAATCCATACCCAAAATTACATTAAATGGTAACAACATTAAATTAGCCGAGAAACAATAACCTCGTACCATTAACAGATAATTTTTATAAACTTTATCCATCATCACATATTGGCCCAAGGGATTTGAAACTTTAACCACAAATTCAGTGGATTCAACAAGTAAATTCTGAACAAACACTAAATTCGTGCATATGTATGATTGTGTTAAAGCAGGATAAATTAAAGTAGTAATATCAGTATCAAGAAGAGAAAATGTACCAGTAATAATATTAGGTGCAAAACCATCCTCTCGTGCACGTATAGCATATGTTCTCACCGGTGCTCGTGCTTCTGGTTTAACTGTTGAATCTCTTCTTGTACCTCGGCTATCACTCATATTACCGGGGTTACGAGGTGGTCTACCTCAGGGTTGCTTGGCTTCGAAGTCTGAACAGTATCTTTTTCAATCCTTTTCGGATAATCTTTAAGATAGTGGTCGAAAGAACCACATCTATAATAGGCTTTGATTCTCATACGACACTCTTCAAAAAAAATTATTACAATGTTTACATCTAGGTTTAGGATTACCGACATTTCCAGCACTTGCTATTGATGGGGCCGGAGATCTCAGATTAGAGCGTTGAAAGCCTCAGTATTTTCCAGAATACCCACAGATGAGACAAAACGATCGTGATATTTCTTTGATTTCTTTGAAGCTGATGATTGTGGCTTGCCCATAAATCTTTTACTTGAAGTTCAGGTTTTCATCTATGCCTGCTTCTTTTCTTTATTTAATTTCTCAGCTTTATGTGCTCAATCAGCTAGTACAACAAATTATTTTAATTCCAAAATTCCAACTAACAACTTGATAGCTTCATTTAATCCCTCTTCAAACCATTTACACATGGCAACTTCAGTAGGGGTACACTCTTTGGCATATTTGCTTAATCGAAAAAATTCTTGTTTGTACTCATATACAGTCATATTTTCCTGTTTAAGCTCTAAAAATTCATTCTTTCCTAATCAAGAAATATCTGGTTAATATACTTCTTTTTGAATTCTATTTGGAAAAATTCCCAATTAACTTTTTCCCCTCAGTACAACAGAAATCAAGGTATTCCACCACTGATAGGCTAAGTCTTTTAGCAAAGATACAACACATTTCAAACATTCTTTAGGTGTGCAAGACAATTTATCCAAAACCCTAATGATATTTTCTAACCAAAATTCAACCTCTTCCAGATCATCATTAGCTATTGCTCTGAATTCTTCTACCCTAGATTTACAGATTTTATCTACCGGAGGCATACCAGTTCTAACAGGTTCTGTACTTGGTGGCATATCTGGAACTGGTTGAGGAGCAGGAAGGGGAGGTTGTTGTACAGTAGGATTTGTTCTTAAGAATTATGTAAACCACTCATTCATCATTTGAAAAAAGGCTTCTTTTGCCTCCTCACCTCGACCCTCAAATTCGAGCCTTCTACTACTAGATGCAGCTCTTTGAACTGAAGCTGGAGCATTGCTCTCAGCTTTTTCGGGTTCAGCTCTAGCTCGGTTGGATGAAATTACTATATGAAAAAAAATATTTAAAATGGTCAGGAGATATCACACTATCACAAATTATATATAATGACATGTATAACTAAACTCGTACTTGCTACATTAGTCTGAGAATTGACTAAATCGTAGCTCTGATACCAATAAATGTAACACCCCTAATCCCCTATTTGTCACTGAAACAGGGTTACAGAGCAATACTGAAGTTTATAGAACAAATATAATTAATTCATGGCTTTTACTATTTATATTCAAATCCAATCATATCCAATCATTTTTCTCAAAATTTCAAAATTTTTCTTAGGTGCAGGGGACACACACGGTTGAAACACACGCCCATGTGTCTACCCGTGCCGACAAAATAATGTCATTTCCAAGCCTTATTTCTCACTTAAATTTTTCCTTGTACCTACATTAATACTTGCATATATATACCAACCAATTCAAGACATTAAAACCATACCAACATTAATATTATACATGATGTATTATCACATGTATTCAAACTTACCTTTTGTAAAACATATATGTTTACCATAATTCAATCTAACCATATTAAGCACACATATATTAACCATATTATAACCTCATATATATATATTCACTAAACATATCATCACTAGCCATTCCAATGGCTATATTACAATCAACCATTTAAAAACCAACACTGGTCAAGATAGCCTATACATGCCATTATATCAAAATAATTTTGCTATTTATACCAAAACGAGCTGAAGGTTAATGTGATGGTGCTTCGCCCGATTCCAACCTTTACGAGCTTCCGAGCACTATAAAACAGAGAAAAATAAAACAAAGTAAGCATTTAATGCTTAATAAGTTTGCATAACAGAAATTTAACTTACCGTTTATATTCAATTCTAGTAATCATATGAATAACATGCATTCCAACAATTTGACCGATTAGCTAATCACATGCACTCAATCAAGCAAGTTAGTCATGAATTTCTAAATACTTTTCAAGTAATAAAGATAAGCTCATCAACAATTAAATTTTCATGTACATATACTTTCCACATCATGTATTCATATAACATATACAAATTATATCCTTGTATTTCAAGTATATTTTCATAATAATTAGTCTCGAGTTCAGATTCTTTCATGTAGGAACTTTGCTCATTGAATTTATTTGAAATATCATTGGATACACATGTAATACACTAGAAGTGTCCACACTGTAAACCGTCAACTCAAATTCAGAGGTACCCAATAAGGGCACATAATTAGTAAGGACTCTCTCAAGCCATATAACAGGATACTCATGTGAGCCATGTCACAGGAAAATTATCCAGGCTATAACAGGAAACTCATAAGAGTTTAAAACATAAAGCTCATTGAGCTTAACAGGTAATTCCGAAGGCTATTATCAGGGAGCTCCGAATAGCCATATAATAGGATGTTCAAGCGAGCCATTTCAAGAAACTCACAAAGAGTTTATACCAGCACACTCATAAAGAGTTGCATTTGCGTCTGCAATATATGCAGGATCACAACCGATCATACAACAAGACGCTCACAAAGAGCTGCGGTAGCCTGCAACAATGCAGGATTACTACCGATCAATATGCTCCCAAGAACCATATAATAGGAAGCTCGAGAGGGATTATAATAGGATGCTCTTTCGAGCTAAGATGTGTCTACAACATATGCAATACCACAACCAATTGGGAAATCCTGTATCCATCGAATTCCATTATTCAAACAGATTTAATATTTATCGAGCTTTGTCGGATATGTAACCAATTTCATGTATATGGCATTTATACAATTCACATACACAACATTTAATTCAAGCATATAAATATACACAATTTAGTTACATGAACTTACCTCGATAAGTGTTCGTATACAGGGATCTACTAATCCGACACTTTTTGTTTTCCTCAATCCAACTTAGTACTAGGTCTTTCCGGATCTATATAAATGAATTTAACGTCAATTTAATCCATTTCATACTTAATTTAATTCAATTCACACCCTAAGAAAAATTACCATTTTGCCCCTATATTTTCCATAATTGACGATTTCGTTCCTAGGCTTGAAAAATGAAATTCGTGCAATTTAATCCTTATTCCAAGCCTAACCAATTTTTACATATAACATTTACAGCACATATATTTCATAAAAATAAAAAATTTTCCATGAATTTTACATCTTTACATTTTAGTCCTTAAATCATAATTTCATGAAAATTCATTTTACAAAAGTTGTTTGCCTATAAAAAACCTTTCATTTTCTACCATAAATTTCAAAACTTCAGCATATTTATCCGTGGAAAAATTTTAATACTTTGATAACTTTACAAATTGATCCCAAAAATAGCTAGATTAGGTTATTCCGATTTCAAAAATATAAAAAATATTAGAAACATGACAAGATACTTACCCAATTAAGCTTAGTTTATTTTCTTTCTCTTTCCTAGGGTTTCCATAAAATTTGGGGAAGAAGATGATATAAAATGATGATATTAGATATTTATTTTGTTTATCATCTTTTATTTATTTCAATTTCCAATTTAGTCTTTTTCTTTTTCTAATTTTCCATGGATGAATCATCAAAAATATCTACTAACTTTTCTTAATGGTCTAGTTATCTTATAAGGACATCCAATTTTGAATTTCATAGCTATTTGATACTTATAATACTCAACTTTTGCATTTCATGCAATTTGGTCCTTTTTATAATTAAACACAAAATTGATAAAATTTTCCTATCGAAATTTTCATATTTCTTTCCTATCATAATATAGACCATGCAATAATATTAAAATAAATTTTCTTTCTGACTTGGATTTGTGGTCCCAAAACCACTATTGCGATTTCACTTAAAATGGGCTGTTACAACACGGGCATGGACACGGGCTGTGCCTCACATCAAATGCCTACATGGCCCAGGACACAAGCGTGTCACTTGGCCATATGGCTCATACGGCCTGACCACATGGTGTGTGTCCCTTGTGCCTTGGAAAAATTTTGAAATTTTCTAAAAATTTCCTGAGTTCCCAATTTAGTCCCAACTTGTTTCAAATGCATAAATTAGACCTCGAGGGTTCATTTAAGGGACAGTATGATTGAATATAATTGGTTTTGGTTATGAATAGTAAATGATATGTGTAAACTATTTTTTTAAAATCTGTAAACTCTGATAATGCTCTATAACCATGTTTCGGCGACGGATATGGGTTAGGGGTGTTACATTTATTAATATCAGAGCCACGGTTTAGCTGATTCTCATACTAATGTAGCAAGTATGAGTTTAGTTATACATGCCATTATATAATTTATGATAGTGTGATGTCTCCTAGCCATTTTAAACATGTTTTTCATATAGTAATGCTGTCCAACTGAGCTGAATCCGAGGAAGCTGAAAGCAATGCTCAAGGTTCAATTCAAAGAGCTGCTTCCAGTAGTAGAAGGCCCGTATCTAAGGGTCGAGGTGAGGAAGCTAAAGAAGACTTCTTTCAAATGATGAACGAATGGTTCACTGAATATTTAAGAACAAACCCGGCTATTCAACAACCTCCACCCCCTCCTGTCTCTCAACTGATTCTTGATATACCACAAGGTACGAAATTTGTTAGGACTGGTAAGCCTCTAATAGATAAAATTCGTAAATATGGGGCAGAAGAATTCAGAGCAACAGCCGAAGATGATCCTCAAAGGGTTGAATTCTGCTAGAAAACACTATAGGGTTTTAGATGAATTGTCAAGTACACCGGCTAAATGTTTGAAATGTGTTATATCTTTGTTAAAAGATTTAGCTTATCAGTGGTGGAACACTTTAATTTCTGTTGTGCCAAAAGAACAGGTTACTTGGAATTTTTCCAAACTGAATTCAAAAAGAAATATATCAGTCAGAGATTTCTGGATCAAAAAGAAAGGAATTTTTATAGCTTAAATAGGGGAATATGACAGTTTCTGAATATGAACGTGAATTCTTTAATATTGAGCAAATATGCCAGAGAGTGTATCCCAACTAAAGTTCCATGTGTAAAAGGTTTGAAGAGGGATTAAATGAAGACATCAAGTTGTTAGTTGAGATCTGAAATTAAAAAGTCAATCGAGCACATAAAGCTGAAGATTTCATTGAAGATAAGAGACAGGAAGAGATGGAAGCCCAGACTTCAAGTAAAAGATTTATAGGAAAGTCACAATCGTCAGCTTCAAAGAAATCAAAGAAATATCATGATCATTCTATCACATCTGTGGGGTACTCTAGAAGAGACCCAAGTGCTCAACGCTCTAATCCTATATCTCCATCCCCATCAGTAGCAAGTGCTGGAAGTGTTGAAAATCCCAAACCTAAATGTAAGCATTGTAATAAATTTCATTTTGGTGAGTGCCGCATGAGAAGCAGAACTTGTTTTAGATGTGGTTCTCTTGACCACTATCTCAAAGACTGTTCAGAAATGATTGAAAAAGATGTTGTTCAGACTTCAAAGCCGAGTAACCTTGCCTCGAGAGGTAGACCACCTCGTAACCTTGACAATATCAATGGTAGCCGAGGTACAACAAAAGATTCAACTACTAAATCTGATGTACGAGCACTAGCAAGAACATATGTTATTCGTGCAAGAGAGGATGCCTCTGCACCAAATGTCATTATTAGTACATTTTCTCTTCTTGATACTAATATTACTACTTTGATTGATCCTAGTTCAAAACATTCATACATATGCACGAATTTAGTGTCTGTTAAAAATTTATCTGTTGAGTCCACTAAATTTGTGGTTAAAGTTTCAAACCCCCTAGGCTAATACTAATGGTGGATAAAGTTTGTAAAAATTGTTCGTTAGTGGTATGAGATTATTGTTTCTCGACTGATTTAATGTTGTTGCCATTTGATGAATTTGATGTAATCCTGGGTATGGATTGGTTAACTCAACATGTTGCAATGGTAAATTATAAACAGAAATATATTGTAGTAAAATGTCAGAATGGTAAATTACCCCGTGTTGAATCTGATAAACTGGATGGGTTGTCAAATGTGATCTCAACTATATCAGTATAGAAATATATTAGAAAAGGGTATGATGTCTATCTGGTATATGTGTTGGATACTAAAGTATCTGAATCGAACACTAAATCAATGTCGGCTGTTTGTGAATTTCCTGATATGTTTCTGAAAGAGTTACCTAGATTACCGCCAGTCAGAGAGGTGGAATTTTCCATAGATCTTGTTCCAGGGACAACACCAATATCTATAGCACCATACAGAATGGCTCCTACTGAATTAAAGGAGTTGAAAGCACAGTTGCAAGAATTGACTGATAAAGGTTTTGCTCGACCTAGGTCTTCACCTTGGGGTGCGCTAGTTTTGTTTGTTAAAAAGAAAGATGGGTCATTGAGATTATGCATTGATTATCGACAGCTCAATAAAGTTACTATTAAGAATAAGTATCCATTGCCTCGTATTGATGACTTCTTTGATCAGTTCAAAGATGCTACTGTGTTCTCCAAGATTGATCTTCGTTCCGGTTACTTTCAGCTACGGGTGAAAGATTCAGATGTGCCAAAGACAGCCTTTAGAACCAGCTACGGGCACTATGAGTTTCTTGAGATGCCATTCAGCTTGACTAATGCACCTGCGGTATTCATGGATTTATTGAATAGAATTTTCATACCGTATTTGGATAAATTTGTGGTGGTATTTATTGATGATATCCTGGTATATTTCTGAGATAAAAATGAACATGCTGATCATTTGAGAATTGTTCCGTAAACACTGCGTGAGAAACAGTTGTATGCCAAATTTATTAAATGTGCATTTTGGCTTTGGGAAGTTGGTTTTCTTGGACATATAGTATTTGCTGAAGGCATCAGAGTTGACCTGAATAAAATTTCAGCAATTGTTAACTAGAAACCACCAAAAACTGTGTCTGAAGTTAGAAGTTTTATAGGAATAGTTGGATATTATCGAAGGTTTGTAAAAGGATTTTCAATGATAGCCTCTCTGATGACACAATTTTTGCAGAAAGATGTGAAATTTGAATGGGCTGGTAAATGCCAACAGAGTTTTGATGGGTTGAAAGCCTTGTTAACTAAAGCAACCATACTAGTTCAGCCTGAATCAGGTAAGGAATTGTAATTTACAGCGATGCATCATTAAATGGTTTAGGCTGTGTCTTGATGCAAGAAGTAAAGTAATAGCCTATGCTTCTAGACAACTAAAGCCACATGAAAAGAACTACCTGATACATGATTTAGAATTGGTAGCCATTGTTTTTGCACTGAAAATTTGGCGACACTATCTGTTTGGTGAAAGTGCCATATATTTATTGGTCACAAAATTTTAAAGTATTTGATGTCACAAAAAGACTTGAACTTAAGATAGCGAAGGTGGCTTAAATTATTGAAAGATTATGATTTGGTTATTGACTATCATCTAAGAAAAGGCAATGTGGTTGCTGATGCTTTAAGTAGAAAATCTTTATTTACCTTACGAGCAGTGAATACCTGATTTTCATTGTCAGATGATGATTCAATCCTAGCTGAGTTAAAAGTCAAATCGACATATATACGGTAGATTTGTGAAGCTCAAAAAAATGATGATGAACTACAAGCTAAACGGGTTCAATGTGAGTTAAATTCCGAATCAGAACTTCAAATTAGGTCTGATGATTGTCTATTATTCAGAGGCAGAATATGTGTATCGAGGAATTTAGAACTTGTACAAAAGATTTTACACGAAGCTCATAATAGTACTATGTCTGTTCATCCGAGGAGTGATAAAATGTACAATGATTTGAAAAAGATGTACTAGTGGCCGAGAATGAAATGTGATATTTCTGAATTCGTATCTAGATGTTTGATATGTCAGCAAGTTAAAGCTGAACATCAGGTGCCTTCGGGATTATTACATCTAGTTACAATACCAGAGTGGAAATGGGAAACAGTTACTATGGATTTTGTATCGGGATTATCCCTATCTCTGAAAAAGAAAGATGCCATTTGGGTAATCGTCAACAGATTGACGAAGTCTGCACACTTTATTCCAGTACGTATGGATTTTTCCTTAGACAAATTGGTTGAGTTATATGTTTCTGAGATTGTTAGATTATTGTTAAATTACATGGGGTACCAATCTCCATTATTTCAGATAAAGATCCTCGATTTACATCTTGATTTTGGAGCAAGTTGAAAGAAGATCTGGGTACTAAATTGCCTTTTGGTACCGCATTCCATCCTCAGACAGATGGTTAATCCAAACGTGTAATACATATTTTAGAAGATATGTTTCGGTGTTGTGTACTAGAATTTGAAGGTAACTGGGAAAAGTATCTACCTTTAGTTGAATTTGCATACAATAATTGTAACACCCCATACTCGTAACCCACGTCAGAGTGGAATACGAGGCATTACTTAACTCTATCTCATGCACACAAACGCTCCTCAAGTCTCCAAGACTTAGGCCCATATTAGAACTCTTTCAATTTCTACTTTAAACTTCTTATTATGGGCCTACGAGCCCCAAATCGACCATTGAAAACTATTTGGGATCAACCCGGGTTCTTAAACCATCTATATAAAATTTGACTATGAAACAAGGCACACACCCGTGTGGAAGGGCAACACGCTCGTGGGCCATTTCAACATGGTCGTGTTGATGGCCCGTGTGGCTCACACGGTCGAAGAAATACAAGGACATGCCTATGTCCTTCACCCGTATGAAATTAATTCTAAATGTACACTTACAGGGGCTTTCACATGGCCTGGCACAAGCCCATGTGCCTGGCCCATGTCCTTCACACGGCCATGACACGCCCATGTCCTAGCTCGTGTGCAAAAACATGGACATTTTGTTTCTGACGTCAGCACCCCCAAAATGACACACGGCCAAGGCACACGCTCGTGTGCTAGGCTGTGTCCCTCACATGGCTGAGACACGCGGCCATGTCTCTGCCTGTGTGTTTACTATCATTCATACTAACTTAAAATTTTTACGTACAGGGGACCACACGCCCATGGGGCAGACGGTGCGTCACACATGGCCTAGACACATACACGTGTATCTACCCGCGTGGACAATTTAAGGCTATTTACTAAGCCTGTTAGTCACCCTTATTTACACAACCTGCTCAATAGTAACCAAAACCAATATAAGGCTATATCATAAAACCAAATCAGCCACAATAAATAACATTCCAATTGTATTTTACTCATCCATGGTAATAACCTCTTTGCATATAAATCAAAATGAATAATAGCCATCATTCAAGATTTAATACAAAATGAAGGGTTCTCAACCCTAGCCAACACATTTGGCCAATTCTTAATGACACAAACAAAGTAAAGTCTAAGCCCTATACATGCCATATTCAAAAATATAAATCAAACTATACCGAAAGCTTCAATTGATAGTGTGATCAATATGTCTGACTTCCGTTGATCCTTGAGCTAGATAGGCGGCACTATAAGAAAATGGAAAAGGGGGAGGGAGTAAGCGTAAAGCTTAGTAAGTTGCACATAAATAAATATACAACATAACTCTACCATTCATCAACAAGTATTATAACACACAAGTGGCATAAGCAAAACTTACTCATCAGTATGCAATACACGTCATTTAGCATAAATTGAGCTCACATTTCATACATATCATATAGGTACCTGTACCACTCACAACCCAGTTATACTTTTCCTGGTTAACTTTAAATCATACTTTCACCGTTGAACCATTTGGATCATTATCTGATACTCATTTAGCTTAAACCATGGGGTCAGGTGCCGATGCCATGTCCCAGACATGGTCTTACACAAGCTCTAGCATATCTGTGTCGATGCCATGTCCCAGACATGGTCTTACACTGACTCCTCTCGTAGCCGATTCATGTCCCAAACATGTCTTACACTGGCTTATATCTCGAGGCTGAAGCATGTCCCAGACATGTCTTACACTAGCACTTGTCTCAATGCCAATGCCATATCCCAAACATGGTCTTACACTGGCACTCATAATGTGGACGATGCATGTCCTAGGCATGTCTTACACTAGCTCACACAAGTGACCCAAACGTCATGGCATGAATATCCGATTTATCTACTAAGGTTCAATCGAGAATTCTACTATCACTATCATCATCATACTTTCTCAATTCTACACTTGAGCAATTCATGCTATATTAATTTAAATACAATTCAACACATACATAAGCAATATAGTTGTATTATTTACATACAACTTACCTCGGATTACAAAATCCGACGACTAGTCAATTTAGTTGATTTGCTTGGCTTTTTCCCCGGTCTAGGTTCGGATTCAGTATTTCTTGATCTATAATAACAAAATGCACTTATTTAGATACTTCATCAATCTAGGCACTCTAAGATACATAATTGGGCAAAATGACCAAATTGCCCCTAGACTTTTGCAAAATGACCATTTTACCCCTAAGCATGAAAATCAGTTTTTATCAAATTTCTTCACATGTTAAGCCTAGATGAAACCTTTCTACTCTTATAGCAACTCCAATTTTCCACTATTTCACACACTTATCATCTATTATACAACTTATGCAAAATAGTCCTTTTAGGTGTTTTCATGCTAACACCTTTCACAAAAGTTGGTGATAAGACACCCAAAACTCATTTTCTTCCACAAAAACTCAGCAAACATTAAAAATCCTTTTATGGAAAAACCCTAAACTCTTAATCATTTTGCAAAGTAGTACCCTCATTTGAAAGCTTATGCTTCAAGGGTCTCAAAAGTACAAAAATATTCAATAAAGGGTTGGAAAATCACTTACTTGTGAAGGCTTAAAGTTGATGAAATTTTCAAGCTCCAAAACCCTTATTTTTGCTATAAATTTTGGTGGTAGAGAAGAAAATGAGAAGGTGATATCATCTTTCTCTTATTTTATTTCTATTTTAGTCAAAAATAAGCCACCTAACCTACCAAATTTTGAAAATTAGACCACCCTAGTCTCCTATGGCCATCCATGCTTCCCTAAAAGGTCTAATTTCCCTTTAAAGACCCCAAATTTAAGTTCTATAACTATTTGGCACTTTTAGCTATCAAAATAGGACTTTTGCATTTTATGCGATTTAATCCTTTTTCACAATCGGGCTCACAAACGTCACAATTAACTCACCAAATTTTTCATGCACTCCTAAAAACATGCTATAACATGTAAGAAATTATAAAATAATTTATTTGACTCCAGATTTGTGGTCCCGAGACCACTATTCTGACTAGGCCCTAAATCGGGTTGTTACAATAATAGTTATCAGTCCAGTATTAAAATGGCACCTTACGAGGCTCTGTATGGTCGTAAATGTAGAAATCCATTATACTTGACTTAGCTCAGTGAGAAAAAGATACACGGAGTTGATTTAATCTGAGAAACTAAAGAAAAGATAAAAGTAATTTGAGATAGCTTGAAAGCAGCCTCTGATCAAAAGTCTTATGCTGATCTTAAATGAAAAGAGATAGAATTTTAGGTTGGTGATAAGGTATTCTTAAAAGTATCACCATGGAAGAAAGTTCTCTAGTTTGGCCTTAAAGGAAAACTGAGTCCACAGTTCATTGGACCATATGAAGTTATTGAAAGAATCGGACCTTTTGTTTATTGATTGACATTACCACCAACGCTTGACAGAATTCATAATGTTTTCCATGTCTCTATGTTGCGATGGTATCAGTCAGATCCATCACATGTTACTTCTCCGACAGAAGTTGAGATTCAGCCTGATATGACTTATAGTGAAGAACCGATCAAAATTTTAGTATGTGAGACGAAACAATTAAGAAATAAAAAGGTAGCTTTAGTGAAATTTCTTTGGCAACGACATGGAATAGAAGAGGCTACCTAGGAACCAAAGGAAACAATGAGAAAGCAATACCCGAACCTCTTTACTGGTAAGATTTTCGAGGATGAAAATTCTTTAAGGGGGAGAGTTGTAACAACCCATTTTCAGAGAAATCAGAACAGTATTTTTGGGACCACAAATCCGAGTAAGAAATAAAATTTATTTTAATAATATTGCATTGTCAGCATTATGATAGGAAAGACGTTTGAAAATTTCAATAAGAAAATTTTACCAATTACATGTTTAATTGATAAAAGGACCAAATTGAATGAAATGTAAAAGTTGAATTCTAGAAGATAAAAGGATCAAATAGCTATGGAATTCAAAATTTGAGGTCCTTATATGGCAAATAGACCATTAAGAGAAGTTAGTAGATATTTATGATGATTCATCCATGGAAAGTTAGAAACAGGAAAGGACTAAGTTAGAAAGTTGAAAATTTAATGGATGATAAGTTAACTAAATGAATAAAAAAATTTCATGCATCATCTTCGCCAAAATTTTTATGGAAACCCTAGCTTAGAGAGAGAATTTCAAGCAAGCATAATTGGGTAAGTAATCATGTCCCGGTTTTAGTAATTTTTACATTTTCGATATCGTAATAACCTACTTTATCTATTTTGAGGTTCAATTTGCAAATTTATCAAAGTATTAAAAGTTTTCCATGGATGAGTATGCTGAAATTTTTAAATTTATGGTAGAAAATGAAAGGTCGTTGATAGATAAGCAACTTTTGTAAAGGAAATTTTCATGAAATTATGATTTAGGGACTAAATTGTAAAGATGTAAAATTTAAGGAAAATTTTTGAATTTTATGAATTACATGGGCTATAAATGATATATGAAAAATTTGGCTAGGCTTGGAATAAGGATTAAATTGTATG
This sequence comes from Gossypium hirsutum, assembly GCF_007990345.1. Lineage (NCBI taxonomy): Eukaryota > Viridiplantae > Streptophyta > Magnoliopsida > Malvales > Malvaceae > Gossypium > Gossypium hirsutum. The sequence goes on along the minus strand of NC_053429.1, from coordinate 61,371,602 downwards.
AATTTCATTTTCCGAGCCTAGGGACAAAATTGGAATTAATCAAAAGTATAAGGGCAGAATGGTACTTTTGCCTAAGATGTAAATTAGATTGAATTGAGGGTGAAATGTGTTAAATTGATGTTAAATTCATTTATATAGATCCGAAAAGATCAAATAAGGAGTTAGATTAAGGAAAAGAAAAAGTGTCGGATTGGTAAAAAATCATATTCGAGCAAGTGATGAGGTAAGTTCTTGTAATTAAAATGTATGTTTATTGATCGCGTTATTTCATGATAAGTTTTAAATATTTATAATTACTCGTTCTTAAACTAACTATTATTACGATGTGGGCAAGTGTACCTATCGAACAGTAGTATAGGTTTAGCAAGACCGGATTGTCGAACCTAAAGGAACTAAAAGTACTAGTAATGCCTGTCTTTTTATTATCTAGCCAAAGAATAAAGAGGTTTTGTTTTAATTAACTAATTATCTAAACTAAGAACGCACAGAGAAAAGAATTGGGGAATTGCTTTTGGGAAAAATCAATTGACTTAAGACAATACCTAAGGAAAAATCCACCTAGACTTTACTTGTTATTCTCGCTCCAAATCAGACGATTTATTCATTCAACTTGTTTCGTAGAGATCCCTAAGTTATGTTATTATCCCTATTCAAGACTAATAACGTCTAATCCCTAGATTGAATAATCGAGACTTTTCTCAAATTAACACTCTAGGGCTGCATTAACTCGATCTATGGATCCCCTTATTAGGTTTCACCCTAATCTGGCAAAATCTTGTCACCCTTTGTCTAGACGCGCAATCAACTCCGCTTAATTATAAAAAATGTACTCTTAGATAGGGTCTATTCCTCCTCTGAATAAGAGCATGTCTTGAATCAGTATCCTGAGTTATCAAAACAAGAATTAAGAACACATGATTAAGAACAAGTTAAATATTTATCGTACGATTCAGAAAATAATAACAAGATTCGTTTTAGGTTTCATTCCCCTTAGGTATTTAGAGGTTTTAGTTCATAACTAAATAAGAAAACATCTCAGAAGAATAAAGAATACAAAACATAAAGAAAACCCAAAACTTCTGAAGGGAAATTGAGGAGAGATCTTCAGTCTTGATGATGAATCCAGCTTCAGAGATGGATCAATTGGCATCCTTGGAGTAATTCCTTACTCCCCCTTCTCCGTCCCCCTTTTATTCCTCCTCTAGGGTGTATTTATAGGCTTTGGAATGCCTAGAAGCCCTCAAAATTACCCTTTTTCAAATTGGACTCAACTTGGGCTCGGCAAGGACACGCCTGTGGCTCACGTCCATGTTTGATTACTTTAGGTCGTGCTCGAGCCTGCCAAATTGACACGACCGTGTGGTCTGCTCGTGTGAGGAGGTCCAGGCCGTGTTGATTTTGTACTTTGGCCCATTTTCTCCGTTTTTGGCCTGTTTCTCATTCCTTTTGCTCTCCTATGCTCCCCTAAGTATAAAACATGAAATTAAAGCATTAGGAGCATTAAATTCACCAATTCTAATGAGAAATCATCCATAAAATGTATTAAACATGGGGTAAAAATATGTATAATTTACGGTTTATCATTTATATGTTTAAATTGAATGTTATAATTGTGAAATGTATGATTGCCATGTATAAACATAAATCACATATCAGATAATGTCTGACAAGTGTTAAGTCCCGTTTGAATAAAGGAAATTTGATAGATATAGGATTTCCCGTATTTGTTGTGGTCCTGCATATGTTGCAAACACACCATAGCTCTTACAAACACCTTGTAATAAGCCCTCTTGAGCTTCCCATTATATGGTTCTTGCGAGCATCCTAATTGGTAGTGATGAATATAATTATTTTCAATTATGAATAGTAAATGATATGTGTAAACTATTTATTTTAAATCTGTAAACTCTGATAATGCTCTACAACTCTGTTTCGGTGATGGATATGGGTTAAGGGTGTTACAAGTTAGTCGTACCAGACTGGATAGCTCATGCATTTTTGTTCTTATCTGGACAGCTGTCAAGTGCTGTGATAATTCTGGGCGCAATCTGAAAGTACTCATGAAGCAATGACATCAGTACCAAAACATGACAAAATAAAGGATAAATAAGCTAAGACCCACTAAGTTATAAAATGTAAATTACTAAACTAAAAATGCTGAAATATGCGCTAAAGATAACTAAATGGGAACAAATTAACCAATAAGTAAGGAGGAAACATATGTTCTTTCTAGTACTATCACACCCCCAAACTTGAGTTTTTACTTGTCCTCAAGTAAAATAGAAACTGGCAAGGCTATACAAGAATTCAGTAAGGTAAATGATCATTCTAGCAACTTAAATCACCTAAAATCCCAATCAATGATTCACATTCAGATGACAGAATATTGCATCAACAATAAATAAGTATGAATGAATAAGATTGCATCTTCATCAAAACTAGCATCATGCTTCAAATCCTAAATTCTATCTACTAATCCACTATTTATTGTACAATATATGTCTCTTTTTTTATTGTGTGAATAAGGGATATCATTGAATTAATGTACCCTTATTCTTGAGAAGTAAGGATGGAGTGCAACAAACCCCTAGGGAGTATGTAATTGCGCCAACACACACTCGCGCAGGGACAGCCTTTGTCCAGATTCATTTTTTCTAACGATTGAATTGGAGTGCTCCCTCTTTAACATTTCACAATACACCCACTTTGGTGTGTCTCTTATTCATAACTATATATATATATGAGTAGCAGGCAGATTCATTCAAGATTCAAGGAATGCTACTAGTTATTCATTACCAACCTAAATCATTCATAAAAGAATTGAAGATACAACATTCAGTCAAATTTACCTGACTCATTCATTAATAGTTCACATGATTCAAGAATTAATCATCGAATATAACAAAAATTTTCAAACACATTTCCATAAACCACCAATAAACCTTGCATGCTTCATTAATATTAAAAAAATAATATGAAATGTGGGTGTATTTCCAAACCCCATATGCATTCCCCCAAACTTAAAGTTCGAATTGTCTCCAATGCACTAACATTAAAATGCAATGACAATAACAATGCAACTACGATGTTCACGAACAAAATGAAAATTACAGCTACACGTAATGCATGAATACTTCAGCTAAAACTTAAAATAAAATAACTCAGTTTTCCTAATCCATCAATATGGCTACACGATGTTTCTTCTTCCTCCTTTTTTTCTTTTCATTCTTGCACTTTTTGTCTTTGGAACGCTTTCTCACCTTTTCCTTGGGCTTCGCACAGTCCTCAAATTACTCTTTAATTTCCAAAACTACTCCTGCATCATCAGCTACTTCTTGTGTAGGAGGGGTCACCTTGAGGGGTCCGGTATAGACCACTATAGCCAATGAATTGTGGTGCTCCTTACTTGTTACCTCTGTAACTTCTGCCTGTCTAGTTCCATCTTACTCTATATTATCATTATTTGATCCACAAACTCGGATGCATTGACAATGTTCTCAACATATTCTTTCTTAGTAGCTACTGTCTCAGTATTTTCTTCCTTAGCCTTATCATTCACAACTTAAACATGAACGTCTTCCTCTTCAACAGCAAAAGCCTCTTGAGTAGCAATTGTGTCATCTTTGATTAGGCTATGAATCCTTCGCATGCTCTCCTTAACATCCCTTGAGTTCTCTTCTTTCTCGACATTAGAGACATGTACAATGGGAAGGGATTCCACCAATCTATCTTGGTCCCCTAAGCCATCTTCCTCAAAAAAGGGTTCATACTCTCGGACGATCGGTGGGAATACTGGAAATTCTAAGGGTGGGGCCGGGCTTAACTGATGTAATGTGGCTATAATAGAATTGTTATAGGCCCTATATAAGCGTAGAACAAATTTTGTGATATGTCCATATCCTCTATTGTAGCGACAAGCCTGATCTACTTATTGCTGATGGAATTATCTAACTTCTCAATATCCTTCATTTGCCCAGCAATGATGTTTCTACAATCAAGTTTGTTCTTTTGCTTTCTGCTTTAGTTTTGACCTTTCTTGTCTTGCTGGTCTCTACCTCCTTCATTGTCGGCGTACCTTTGCCACGAGTCATTCTTTCAATAGACACTTCATTGATAGGGACCCTTATTTTCCAAGACCTCTTTATCATCTTAGGGTACGATCCCTTTCTATTGGTATAGTAACGTCACCAACGATAGGAAAACCAAAATTCCAGTTTGCCTTATAGCTCAATCAGTAATTTTCTGGTGAAGTATTGTGCCGACATCAATCTTTTTGCCCTTGATAATTTAACGTGTCAGTCATATTCTATCGAGGTTGACTGTGGTGCTGTGAGTAGAGGGCAGTAGCCTATAGTTGACAAAATGAAACAAAATTTTCCTTTGCAGTGTCAGGAAGCAACGGTCCATCGTATAATTCTTTTGATGTGAACTCGTCCATAATGCTTCTTCGACACATAAATCATTCCCCAAGTCCCTTTTGTTGTCTATGATGTCCTCAATAAACTTTGAGTGTTCATCGACATCCACTTTAGTGTTGTATAGCTCATTGATTTTTTGTAGCATCCTATAGGATTAAACTTTCTTGAAAAAAAGATAAACTCCAACTCATGGTCATAAAGGTTAGCGTAAAACTCACATACCAATGAATAGGAATAACTTCTAGGATGCATGCAGAAAGCCTCTCACTTTAACTTAGAGATGGTTCTAGAGACTTTTTTGCCCAAGTCTTACTACTGCGAAAGGAGAGTGCCATGTTCTGGGTGGAAGTTTTGTTTTAAAATGTTGTTTTCAAATAAGTCTTTGGCCACTTTGGTTAAAAAGATCATTGGTTCTTTTTTGTCCATTGGCATGGAGGATTCCGACTCACAAATTACAATTCCAGAGGATAAGTGTTCTTTAACAGGCTTGGTGACTTTCTTAACTGATCCTCCCGTTCTTTCCATATTTTGTTTGTTCTGTGGAGTGAAGATAGTTTAAAGGTGTAAAGGTACGAACTTGGGGAAGAGAAAGTGAATAAAAATGGCTGCTTTGGTGTTTTACAGTCGGCATCGTGAATAGGAGTTTATAGTGAGTAAAAGAAGAAGATGGAGAGGTGCGATTTTTTTGAAGGAAAATAAAGCTGGAAGGAATCATTACGTCCAATGAGAATTGTGCCCACTTAGACAGATCAAACGGTTAAATGACTTTTTGATACGAACTGCCTCAGGAAGAGTCGAGTCGTATGCTGAGTTGCCCGATCGTCTACGAGAAAGTATCGTTCAATTCGCTTTTGGAATGAAGTTGATAGGAAAATAGGACGGAAGCTATGTATAATGGTTTAATGATGGATATGGAAGAAAGGGTTCTTAAAAGCAAGCACGAACCAATATTAGAAAATATCGACCCAAATGCTTATAGGCTTTCAAGGTGGAGGATGAAAGTGATAAACCTCGACCCGCTACTTAGCAAAGTAGGAACCTCGATATAAGGGTGAACGCCACACTCGGTTGAGCGATAAGTTCAAAAGAAGAACAAGGTTGACACCAACTAAGAACTAGATAGGCCAACAAGTCTTCAATGAGATATGGGAGAAAGAGCCTCTCTAAATAGTTTCATTAACAAAGAAACAATAAAACAAAGTTCAAAAAAACCTCTATACAAATGAAAGAAAACAAATATTTATAGGCACATAGATGACCATTCAAATTCGGCATCTAGGTGTTCACACAATAATAAAAACGTTCACACTAATGTATTAAAATAGTTCATAAATTCGACAGATTCATGCACTAGTTGAACGGACACTTTCTTCCCCCTAAGTGTGTGCATGAATGCTTAGTCATAAAAAAAGGCTTCAAGTGACTTGTATGTGCACCAAAGGTTGCATTCATCTCCTTGTGACGTTCATGCACTTGTATGGAACATGTATCTTCATAATTAAACACTTTAATGGCATGTAGGTTCATAAATAGCAGCATGAACCTAGTAAATTCGTTCTCCCCTTTGTTCATGACTTAATTCAATCAATGTGTTGAATTATTGAGTTAATTCCTTCCTTTGGACATCCTTGAACCCATTCATGCATGTGTAGTAGCTTATAGGTCAATTCAAAGTGTGAACATGTTCGAGGAGCTCTATGGTCAACATAGAATTAGTTAGCAGTTACTTCTTGGCCGAATAAGTGCCTTGGAAAGTTAGGAGATAGCCACCATACATGCACTTAAGCCTTTCATGCATTCTATCATCCCATGCATTTGATCCATTCATGGACTAGCCTTTAATGTCCATACATGCATTCGACACATGCATGAATTTGTAGAAACCTTGCATCTAGCCGTACATGCACCAGCATTTAATACTTCTTCATTCATGAGTGTGGAATGCCCAAAAGAGATGTTTCTTTATCCATACATTGTGCCATCCTTGATCATTGTATCTACAAAAAAAAATCAAATCAAATTATGAGACATCATGTGAACACATTAATGTCATGCATTAAATCGGCTAAAATGTGAACATAATTAAAATATGTAATAACTATGACATATTAAAATAAATATTAATATAAGTCAAATTTGATGCTTAAATAATTATCTTTAGATTTTATTTAATGCATTAAAGTCTAAAACCGGGTTTGAGCTAAGCTGAGCTAAGCTTTAGCCCTTAAGCTAAAGTTGAGCTGAGATTATACTCCTAAGCTGAAGTTGAGCTAAGGTTTAGCTCGAGCTGAATATAAGCTAGGAGTGAGCTCAATTTAGCTCAGACAAGTTGGATTGAGCTCGAATAAGCTGGATTTAAGCTGGACGGAGCTCGTGGAGCTGGAAACGAGCTGGGATCAGCTTGCCAACATGTCAATGCTCGGCTTGACAGACTTGTTCGATAAAGTTTGCGGGGCGTGCTCGTATCACTTTTGATCAAATGGTGGGATTTGAAATTTTTTATCTGCCATCATTTTTGTTGAGTCAAAAATGACAGTACAATAGTATGAACTGCATTGGCAATAAATCCCAAGTGCATCGACAATGGTACCTAATTATTCTGTAAAAATAGAAATAAATAAAGAAAATAAAAGAACTTCAACAAAAATAAAATAAAAAGAAAATTACAGAATAAATTTCATAAGAATTAAGATTTTTCGACGAATTTAATGGTCTCTGCTTGCTTGTGATAAATATTCCCAATATGATGTTTCAATCACTAGCCATTCATTTTGAATTTGTGTCCATCATTTAAATCTCTGATTGTGACTGCACCATGAGGAAATACTTTGACAACTTTGGAAGGTCCAGACCACTAAGAGCGCAGTTTACCCGGGTGCAGCTTCAGTCCAGCATTGAATAATAAAACTTGTTGACCCGCAGTAAATTATCGCTGCAAAATAATTCTTTCATGCCATCGTTTGGTATTTTCTTTGTAAATTGCAATGTTTTCATAGGCATTTCTCCTAATCTCTTCTAGTTTGGTGACATCCCGTAGCCTTTTCTTTCCAGCATTCATAGTCCATGTTCACTTGCCTAATTGTCCACATTGCTTTGTGCTTCAGTTTAGCTGGAAAATGACATGCTTTCCCCAAAACCAATTGATGGTGACATCCCTAATGGAGTTTTGTATGTTTTCCGCAATGCCCATAAAGCATCATCCACTCTGGAATACCAATCTTTCCTCGAAGGGTTCACAACATTCTCAAGAATGGTTTTAATTTGTTGATTTGATACTTTAGCTTGTCCATTAGTTTACCGATGATAAGTAGTAGCCATTCTATGATTAACTCCATATCTCTTTAGTGTGGTTGCCATTTGGTTGCAATGAAAGTGTGTACCCTGATCACTAATCAATGCCTTTGGTGTGCCAAAGCGGATGAGTATATGCTTGTGAAAAAATTTAAGCATTGTCTTTGCATCATCCTTTAGGACTGCAATAGCTTCAATCTACTTCGAGACATAGTCAACAGGTACTAATATATAAAGATTTCCAAATGAACTTGAAAATGGTCCCATAAAATCCATACCCTAAACATCTAAAAATTCAACCTCCATAATTGGTTGCTGCAACATTTCATTGCGTTGGGATATAGAACCAGTACGCTGACATCTATCGCATTGATTCACAAAATTATGGGCATCTTTGAATAATGAAGGCCAATATCCTAATTGGAAAACCTTAGTAGTAGTTGCATGCCACCGAAATGACCTTCATAAGGGGCATTATGACAGTGCTTCAGGATTGAAAGCATCTCCTCTTCTGGAACACACCACTAAATAATGTTGTCATTGCATACCTTGAATAAATACGGCTTGTTCCATTGATACTTCACTACTTCACGAAGAAATCTTTCTTTTTTATGGCCTATGACACCTAATGGGAGTTTTCTAATTAACCAGATCTGCATACCAAGGGATTGCATCTACAGCAAATAACTTCTCATCAGGAATTATTCAACAATCTAAAATATGTTTCCATATTTGCTACCAACTTCCAATTGAGACAAATGGTCTGTAACTTGATTCTCTGAACCCTTACAGTCTTTTACCTCGATGTCGAATTCTTGCAACAGTAAGATCTAGTGTATCAATCTTGGTTTTGCATCTTTCTTCGTAAAAAGATATCTCAATGTCAAGTGATCAGTAAATACAGTAAGCCTTACGCCAACAAGATAAGAACAAAACTTGTCAAAAGCAAAGACTACAGCTCGCAACTCTTTCTTTGTAGTGGTATAATTGATTTGAGCCTCTGTAAGAGTTTTGCTAGCATAATAGATAGCGTGAAATATTCTTCCTTTGCATTGTCCTAAAATAGCACCCACAGCAAAGTCGCTTTCATCACACATAACTTTAAAAGGTTGAGACCAATCTGGTGCAACGACAATGTGTGCATTTACTAGCTACGTCTTTAATTGAATGAGTGCATCCAAATATGCAATGTTAAAGAAAAATTTTTGATTTTGTTCCAGCAATGAGCATAAGGGCTTTGCAATTTTTGAGAAATCTCTAATAAATCTTCGGTAAAACCTCACATACCCAAGAAAACTGCGAATACCTTTCACATTTGTCGGTGGAGGTAATTTCTCAATGATTTCCACTTTAGCTTTGTCTACTACAATGCCTTGACTAGAGATACGATGGCTTAACACAATGCCTTTAGTTGCCACATGGTGAAAAGCAAAAATACCAACGGGACAAGTGAAAGTTGTTTTCTCTTGATCTTCCGGTGCAATAGCAATATGATTGTACCATAATAGTCATCTAAGAAGCATTAATAGGCTCTTCCAACAAGCCTGTTCAACATTTGATCAATGAAAGGGAATGGGAAGTGGTCCTTTCTTGTGTCAGCATTAAGCTTACGATAATCCATATAGACTCACCATCCCGTAGGAATGCGTGTAAGAATTAATTCGTCTTTGTCGTTGCTAACCACTATGATGCCACAATTTTTAGGAACGCATTGCACTATACTTACCCAATTTCTATCAGAAACAGGGTAGATATTTATAGCATCAAGCCACTATATAGTTTCTTTCTTAACAACTTTCTTCATCTTCTTGTTTAATCTTCTTTGTTGCTCAAACGATTACTTGCCTTCATCTTCGAACTGGATCTTGTGCATGCAAAAAGATGGACTAATGCCCCAGATATTAGTAATACTCCAAGCAATATCTCGTTTATGTTGTTGAAGAATATGGACCAATTTCTCTTCTTGAGTTACATCTAGTGTTATGGAGACAATAACTATGAGAGTATTATTATCATTAAGAAAGACATATTTAAGATGAATAGGTAGTGGTTTCAGTTCTAGAGTAGGAGCTTCGTCGATAGATGGTTTTAAAATTGGAGTTGTTCTGTTAGCTAAGTCTAATGATTCAATCTGTCATCCATGCCTGAGTTTAATATTATTAGCTTCAACCATGCTGTCACAATTATCTAAGAATTCATCATTAGATGTCAGTGCAAACTCGTCAGACAATATTGTGCTTTGGTCATTGAATTCTTCCTCAATTAGATCTAGTATATTGACAGTATAGCATTCTTCTTTTTCCTTGCATTGAATAGATTCGAAAACACTGAAGGTAACGTGCTCATCATTTAGTCGCATGATCAGTTCACCTTTGTAAACATCAATAAGAGTTCGTCCGATGGCTAAAAATGGCCGTCCCAAGATTATGGGAACCTCCTTGTCTGCCTCGCAGTCAAGTATGATAAAATCAGCCAAAAAAAATTTATTCACACGAACTAAGATATCTTTAATTTACCCTTCAGGTTGAGCCAAAGATCGGTCAGCTAGTTGCAATGTCACTGCAGTAGGTTTTATATGACCTATTCCCAACTTTCTAAAAATCAATAGCGACATTACTTTGATGCTAGCTCGCTCCTAAGTCACATAAAGCCTTGCTCAAATAATGGTTGCCAATTTAACATAGGATAGTAAAGCTCCCAGGATTTTTCATTTTAGGGGCAACTTATTTGTCAAAAGAGCACTACAACCCTCTGTGAGTGCAATACTTTCCATATCATTGAGCTTTTTCTTCTTAGACAATAGTTCCTTCATAAATTTCCCATAATTTGGGATTTCCACAAGAGTGTCTACTAATGGAATATTATCTGAAGTTGCTTCAGTGTGTTTAGGAATTGTTGGTACTATTTATCCTGCTCATTCTCCCTGAATATTTGTGGAAAGGTAAGGGTAGAGATACATTTGATTATGCCTAGACCTTTGGTTGCATCAATAATTTTGAGGGTCAGACATTAGGCATATCAGTGACAATTTTGAGGGTCAGACATTAGGCATGTACTATTGTTGTCGATGTTCTAGAGCATGTTGATTCGATATTAAAGAGTGTTGTGATTGCATCTGACTCTTGTGTGGGTGCATCTGGCTTTGTTGTGGTTGTATTTGAGTGTGCTGATTGTAGTGATACTATTGTTGATTGTAGTTCCCTTGTCTTGAATTATAATTGCCTTGAGTAGATATATTCCATATCGGAATGTTGCGCCATTTTGTTCAGCATTCTGAATTCCCCAAGACTGTTGATTGCGTGCAGAATTATTATAAGAATTGCTCTAAGAATTGTTACGGATGTTATTGCCATAAAAGGCATTCTCTACATGTTGTGGACAATCTTCATAGCTGTGGTTATCACTATAAATCTCACAACAAAAGATAGGAACATCAACTTGTTGAGTGACATGTATAGGTGCGACATCACTAGTCTCTTGCATATTTTTTATCATATTTGAAAAAGAAGAAACTTGAGCACTAAGTGCAGACATTGTGTCCAATTTAATAACTCCTGGAGTAGTTTTTGCTTGTGCAGCCCTAGATATTGGATATTGGTAATCATTCTGAGAAATTCTATCTAGAATTCCAATAGCATCATTATAACTACAATCCAGAAAAGGTCCATTAGCTGATGCGTCGACAAGATTCCTCATGTGTGAATTCAGCCCATTATAAAAAAATCTCAATTTGTGTTTCCTATCAAATGCCATCCATGGGACAATGTCAAAGAAAAGATTTATAACATTCCCATGTGGTGTGAAGATTCTCATCATCTAGCTGATGATAAGCTATAATATCATTTTAGAGATGAGCATTCATTGTTGGCGGGTTAAATCGCAAAACAAACTATGTTGCTAGTGTATTCCAAGAAGTAATTGATCCAGTAGGTAGCCTAACGAACCAAGTACGAGCTCTTCCTTGCAGGGAATAAGGGAATAATTGCATCTTCAAAGCATCATCAGGAACGACTTGTTGACTAAAGGAAGCACAAATTAATAAAAATGATTTAAGATGTTCTCGTGCATCTTCATGTAGCAGTCCTGTGACACCCCTAATTTGACCCAAGTTGGGAAGTGGTTTCGGGACCACTAAACCGAGTCATAAAAATAATTAACCGTCATAATTGATGCTCATTATATGTACATGTGCATGTGTGAAATTTCATGTTTGAATTTTGTTAATTGTAAGTGAATTTTATCAATAGGACTTATGTGAGAAAATTTAGAAATGTGCTAGGCAATTGCAAAGTGGCCTATTAATGCATATTGTGAAAATGATGGGTTTGCATGTCAATTTACCCAAATTAAGGCATAGTGGCCGGCCATGCTATGAGTGGAAACATGTCACAAACATGTTATGTTAGTGATGGATGTTAGGAACAATAAAATAAGGAGTATGGGATACAAAATATATGCCTTTTATATTAATAAACTAAATGTTAAATGAATAAATAATATGAAATGTGAACATATATTAAAAGAAATGGGTGATAAAAACAAAGTTGGTTCATCTTTTTCTTCTTCTCCATTGCCGTGAGTAGAAAAGAGAAAGAAGGGAAAAAAAAAGCTTGAGACACATTTGGCCATTAGCATAGATTGATTCTAAGGTATGAGTTTATGTCATTTTTTTTGAAAACTTGTGAAATTGAGTTTGTATCTTAGTTCTATCTTAAACCATGAGTTATTCTCTTAGATTTTTTTTATGGAAGCATGTACGGTTTTGTATAGAAAATCCTATGTTTGAAATTTGTTGTTAGAAAAGGGATTAAGAGTACTTAATAGACTCCATGAGGTTAAATTTCATATGAATAGGAAATTGTGAACTTAATTTATGAGCTAGATGCAATCCCTTATAAACCCCACGTTGAATTTTGATTTTGGTCAAAGAATGTGTATTCGGCCAAGTTCTTGATGAGTTAAATTTGATTGCTTGAAGCTTTAATTTGTAATTAGTCATTAGGTGAGTTTTAAACTTGTCAAAGTTGATAAATTGGGGGTTTAAATGGCTTGTTTATATTGTTAAGTTGGTTATGGTGATTTCATCAAATGATGGTTATTAATGATTTTGATAAATTGACCAAAGTGTAATGATAAGTGTGAATTATATTTGACACGTTGCTCATGATTTTGTTGATTCGGTTATGTCATGTATTTAATGGTGGTGGTATAATGTTTGTGCATTATATGCTAAAATGACTTTAGGCTAAAGTGGTTATTGTGTAACTATTTATATATTTTTATTATGATAGCCGAATGTAACATAAATAAGGATGTGAATAAATTGTAGTTTCAGAGGTTGTTAATGAAGACATGAGTGTGGAAGCATTCGGTCAAAGAAGAATGGTTGTATGAAAGTAAGATTATAAATGTAGTAGTGCCTTGTAAAGTGCGTAAATTACATGACTTTGATAAGTGTTGCTTGTGTTTTGAGACTTATCAATGTTTTTTTAAATGTGCCGAATGTGATTTTTTTTGAATAATAGAGATGTGATAAGTTGAATTTGTTTAATTAAGCTCAAGGACAAAAAGGGGCACAAATTTCGGATAAGGGAAAGAGAAAGTAGCTGAATAGTCGATTCGTGATAATTCGATAACATCCGAGGTAAGTTTTAAGTGATTAAACGTTGAGTAAATTCAATTATAATAGGACATGATGAGTTGATTAAATAAGATATGATGTGGCCATGATATGTTCTAAGCTCAAATGGTAAGTTCTTAAGTGTTTGAGCTTGGGAATTTAAGGGTAATTTGAAATAGTCTGCTTAGGACAGCAGCAGTAACGTGACTTTAGAAAATCACCATCAATTTATGGATTTGAATTAGAGGCTGAATGAGACATGAAATTAAAGCTTAATGAGTCTAGTTTCTTATAAAAGAAACCGTGAAAGCAAAGGAATTTCCAATAATGAGATACTTAAAGTTGTGTGAGACAGCGCAGAATGACACTGTAATCCTCTGTTCTGTTTTTAGAAAATCATTATAAATTGTACAAAAATGGTTATAAGATAAAATTTATATGCTTAGACTCCTTAATGAGTCTAGTTTCAAATTAAATCAAATACAACACATTTTGAATTCTGTAAAATTAGAAATTTGATTCGTAGTGAAGAGTGGTCAGATTAGTCAAACAGTGAAACAGGGGAAACTTTAAGAAAAATCTGGTATTGATTGGCCAAACCTAAAATTCTGGAAATTTTATGGATGGAAGATATACAAGTCTATATTCAGGAAAAATTAACGGAAAGTGATTTGGAGTTTTTTGGCTCCAGTTATAAATAATTTAGTGACTATTGCTCAGGAAAAACAGCTTGTGCTGAATTTGAGATTGTGTTGTAAACCTTGATAAACTTGTTTTAGTTGCTCATAAGCTATTGATTAAACCCATACGTGAATTCTAAATTGTGATATTGGAAAATGATAGACGTAGATTCAGCCAAGACAGTATGTATACGTGAAAGTATATGTGGTATGTGAAGTATATTTGGATAATTGTGATGTGAATACATGAAAATCTATATTTTGATTTAGGATTCTATGTGATGGATGTGAACATGCATATATGAGAAAAGGCCTAATGGCCGATGTGATGAATGTGAAAGTGTATATATGTGATAAGGCCTAATGGCCGATGTGATGAATGTGAAAGTGTATATATGTGACAGGGCCAAGTGGCCAACGTGATGGATGTGAAAGTGTATAAATGTGATAAGTCCCGAAGGGCATTTGTGTCAGTACTATATCCGGGTTAAAACCCCGCATGCTTTATGCGAGAATATTATCACTGATTAATGTCCGTAAGCTTCGTGCTCGTACTATATCCGAGCTCTAAAGACCCGATGACTACGTGTGGGGATTTTGTCCAGGTAAGACCCAATGACTACGTGTGGGGATTTTGTCCGGGTAAGACCCGATGACTACGTGTGGGGATTTTGTCCGGGTAAGACCCGATAACTTCGTGTGGAGATTATGTCCGGGTAAGACTTCGTAATAAGAATTGCTTATAAATATATTCAATGCGAAAGGTTAAACAGGTATGTACTCCAAGTTTATATGTGAGCTTGATTTGCACTAAATCATAAGGTAGTTATGTGATGCATACGAGAGCAATCTATGAGACTATTCCTATGATTATGTGACATCGGATCAGTGTGAGAGGTTATGTGAAATCATACGATATATCTATGTCACATGAGCTCACTTTTATGTGAAAGTTTATCTGCCTATTGTATATGATGAGATGTGCATATTCGGTAAAGGGATGGTATGCCCGAAGGAAGAGTGAAATAAAAATACGAACAACTATGTTATAATTTGATTGTTATCTGTTGACACTGCTTAAAACTTACTAAGCATTGTAATGCTTACTCCGTTTACTCTGTTTCCTCTGTTTTATAGATCTCATTGCGAAGCTACAGGCTCGGGGATGTCAGCAACTAGTCACACTATCACTATCCACTGTTTGGTACTGCTATGTTTTGGATTATCTTATGGCATGTATAAAATAGACTAGTGGCGGAAGAATATTTTGGTTAATGTATATAGCCATGCGAAAATGGCTTATATATGTTTGAGCATAATGTTATAATCATTTGGTATGGAATGGTTAATCACTATCATAATTTGTGCTATTTATGCTAAAGGGCTAGTTGAATCATGGAACTATGAAATAGGTAAAGTCTACCTTAAAGGCAGATGCTGGCAGCAGCAGTGATGTAGATTTGGAAAATCACTAAAAATAGTAGGATTGGATTTAAATAATGAATAAATTATGTAAATGAACCTTGATGAATCTATTTTCATAGGAAAGTAACGAAACAATCATATGGACAGTATGTTAAGAGATATTCAGGTTCTCGTGAGACAGGGCCAGAACGGTTTCTGGATTCCCTGTTCCGACTTTGGAAATTCATTATAAATTAACCAGAGATAATTAGGAGTCATGCCATATATGTATAGATTCCTCTCTGAGTCTAGTTTCTATATAAACAAACGACATCAGTATTGAAGCTCTGTGCAGGGAGATATCCAAGTCGTAATGCGCAAAGGTCAGTGTAGTCGATCCGTAACATGGAGACTTGATAATAATGTACAATTGGCTGACAAAATTCTAGAAAAATATGTAGATGGGCATATGAGTCTAGTTTCAGGTATACAACTGATTTTCGAGTTGTGAAACTCAAGATATGATTTTTAAGGTGACAGTGTCGCAGTTAGCCAACTGCCTAGAAAATTTTAAAATGGACTGCGATAGTAAGCGAATTTAGTCTGTGAACCCCTCGTGTCCGACTCCGGCAACGGTCTCGGGTATGGGGTGTTACAAGTCCAGCACATTGCCCATTAGAATTCAACATTTGAAACATTACTAGCTTGAGTTCAAAATTTCTAGCCTAGATTGCTAGCCTAACAACTCCCGGCTGTAAGTCATCCAAGATAGGTACCACAAAATCTCGTTATCCTATTTTGTATTTGAGCGTACCATGACAACTGTTGTCATTAGCATTTTGTTATGCTTGGGGTATAACGTCATAGTTTCTTGTACAAGCCATAGTTCG
>NC_053429.1:61162207-61354799 GCF_007990345.1 Gossypium hirsutum | reverse complement strand
GTTAGGGAGTGGCCAAATATGGGTAGAGGCATTATTGGGCTTTTCTTTAATTCTTTTTATTGGTTTGTTTAGTGAAGGAGCAGCAAGGCGTAGGGTCGACTTGGATTAGTTTGGATCATCAGAGTGGCTAGAGCTAGTCATCAATTTCGGCAAAGGTAAGGTTCTTAAGGCCATTATGGAGGGTGCCGAATGTGTAAGTGTTGATATTAGATGGTTCTCGATTTGCGTTCAATTATTGTGAACTAATCTATTAACGGTTGATTATAGGAGAAATTGTGTAGGAGATTCGTCGAGGAATATCGCAAAACAGGTGTGCAACGAACCCTTTTTTCATAGCTTAGAATGATAAATGCCGAAAAGCCGAAATGCCGAAATCCTGGCATTTTGAGGACTTGTGAGCAAGCGAACGCTCATTGGTTAGTTAGATTCACCAGGTTGATGATCAGGAACGTTGTAACAGGTAAGGGCATGATTTTGGCATTCACGGTAAGTTGGGCCTCTATAAAATGGAGAATCGCTGTTTTAAAACATAAGAATGGTTAGTAATTAATAATGAACATGGAAAACCCTAATATTTGGTAAATTTATGAAATTACCTTTATAATATGAAAATGACTGTTTTGCCCCTAGGTAAAAATGACCATTATACCCCTAGGGTTAATTATAAATTGATACGTGGGATATGATATACATGAAGGATATGATATGCACATGATATGTATGATATGCACATGATATGTATGAAATACACATGATGTAATCATAAATGCATTGGGTTGGGTTTTCATATGGATGGAGGAAGTGCAAAAGGCTTATGCCCCTATTTATTGAAAAGGGCTTATGCCCCAGTTTACCGAAAAGGGCTTATGCCCCAGTTTATTGAAAAGGGCTTATGCCTTTATTGGAAAGGGCTTATGCCCCAGTTTATCGAAAAGGGCTTTGCCCCAGTTATTAAAAGAGGCTAGGCCTCTAGATATATGATAAAGCAGCTATGCTGCCAGTGGTGTGTTGGTTGGGTGGGTTGGTTATTCCCCACATGGTGTATTGGTTGGTACGGGTGGAGAGTAGCGGATGGTGGGTCGAGTAGTCTCCCCAAATGGGCTTGCATTCATTCTTTCATTAACATTACTTGTGATAATGAAACGGGCCTACGGGCCAGTAACCGTTAAACGAAAGGCTTCGGCCCAGTAATATGAAATATGAAAAGGCTTCGGCCCAGTGTTATGAAATATGAAATATGAAAAGGCTTCAGCCCAGTATATGTTGAGATTGGATTTGGGATTAGGCCCAGCAAGCTGATATTGTTTTGGGCTCTGAAAAGGGCTTGTTGCAAACTGAGTTTCCAAACTCACCCCCTTTCCTTAACCTTGCAGGTGAGCCTTGATTTGGGACTTGGAGCCAGAGGGATTCAGAGTGGCCACAGTGATCGCCTTTGGGCTTTTGAATAAGTGTTTGGTTTTCATTAAGTTTGCTTTATTTATTATTTATTTTTGGGTTGAAATAGGCCATTTTGACTTGATTTTCTTTCTTTTCTTGGATTATTTTATTTTTAATAACCTTAATCTATTTGTTAATAAATGGGCTAGACTTAGGTCGTATTTTCAAATGATAATTGTTTTCAAATAACACCATGCCATGATTATCTGATTTATCAAAGATTTTAACTTAAATAAATTACACTCGTTTAACCAAGTGTGGCAATGGTTGTAGGCATGTCTCTGATTGGATCCATTCGAGGAGCTTGGTACTTAAGTAGCCTTCATGGCTCACCTCCTCTATTACGGATTCCTACCTGGTGCCCAGCTTCCATTCACTTTGTTAGCTTAACAAAAGTCAGTTTTAAAACACTAAAACGAAACATGGATTTTTAACTTCAATGTGGCACGGATATTCGGCGATAATGTCTGGCTGGGTTTAGGGTGTTACACTAAACAATATTTGCAACAGAGCTGCCAGTATAACAGCTTAAAGCCATCAATGATTTGTAACAGAGCTGCCAGTACAGTACACTTCCTCCAATCATATAAAAACCCACCCCTATGCAATCCATCATGCCACATGTCATGTCATAGCATAATATTAAACTTGTACTCAACACAGTTACAATAGCATACTAAAATATAAACATAAATCACATAGGGCAAAATAGTTATTTTACACCATAAGGGAAAAATAGTCATTTTATTGATTAAGGTCCAGGTATGCTTACCGACCAACAGAAGGTCCACAGTCGTCTTAGGCGACCTGTGCAACCTTAACAGTCAAATAGTGAAAATGGGCCTAAGGCCCATAATACCAGCTCATGTGGGCCCATACGCCCGTGTGGCCCACATAGCCCAGAAATGGCCTTGGCCATGTAGATTACACAGCCTAGCCTAATATTCTCCAGACGTTCGTATGGTTTACCTGTGTGGGCCCACAGTACGTGGGCCCACACGGCCCATTTCAGCCTAGCATAGCCCAAAACAGCCTAAGCCCATGAAATCGTTCATAATGGCCTCTACGATTCAACGCCCATGTTTTTGCATTCGAACTACCACACGAGCAAGCGCACGTCCGTCTGGCACCGACGATCTCTTATTTCGGCTTTTGCCAATTTACGAGTAGAGGCAGTGTTTACACACCTATTGCGAAAATGTGCACACCACTCTAGAGCACTCCAACCTAAAGTTAAACATAATACACCGTTAGCCTTACATGATAGGGTTACAAGACCCCTCTTAATTTACTTATCCCAAAAGAATATATTATCACCTGCCTCAAACAACCGATTTAGGCTTGCACCCTTCCATCGTGCAGGAAATTGATTAGAGGCCCTTCGAGAACTCCTGCATACCAACTAAACCTATTAACCTTAAACATTATTTCTCGCATAAACCATTTGAAACAACGCATGCACTTACTCAAAATGCCAAGCCAGATATAGGGAAGGGAAACAATCGGCCTAATACCCCAAAAAGATCACCCGCTACGACAGAGGCAATAGCTTATTACGACACACCCTTAACCATTAACGGCAGCAAAAGAAAATATTATTATAAGAAAACTATTGGAGTGATAGAATGAGAAAAAGATATAAAGTAACCAAATATTTTTAGTTACCACCAAAATCGACAGAGAGCAATGAAGAATCGGCACAGTGAGGATGAAAAACTAGCAGTATTCGATCAAGTAGAAACTGATTTGGAGTGAGGGTGAGAAGGAGGATTCGGTCATGAAGGAACCAATTAAGAAAGAGGGGAAAGAGAAAAGAAAAAGGAGCAATAGGCAAGGAGAATCAGCCAAAGACAAAGGCTAACAATCGAAAGAGTTTGAGAGAGAGGAAAGAAATATTCAGCAAAAGTGTGAAGAGGTAGAGGAGAGAAAAGAATCGGTTTGACAGGAGGTTTGCAGGGGAATGCAAAGTCGAGAATAAAATGGACCTGAAAGGTACTCAATATGAACAAAAATGAAAAGATATTGCCCACACTTTTAGCATAAATCAGCCTCCAAGAAAGAAAAGAGCCAAAGTGTTTCAAGCAACCGAACTAGAGAGTAAAAGACTACTCAAAGCCAAATTCTGAGAAGCCAGAATTCTAATTCAGCACACACTCCTCAGTCCATTCAAATTCCCCTAATTTCTCCTAAAATCTCTCCTAAAATCCCTCCAACCGAACACTATCCAAATCCCAATCCCTCCTACAATCCCTCCATGACCAGTTCAAACTCCACTCCACACAGTAGTCTTTCGGTCAAACTCTACTACCCATACAGCTTAGGTAGCAAAATAGAGCCCCCCATTGCATAAACCAGGACTTGAACTTCTGACCTCAGACATTAGTAACACACCACTTATCCCTTGGACTAGCAGGCCCTTTCTATCATGTTTTTCCCTTATTTACTTAAAAGCCTACTACCTAGAGACAATGCTAATTCCTTTAAAAACAAAATTTTTTACACTTGCTCAAGCTTGAACCCGAGACTTTTCATACACTTCCCAGAACACTTAACAACTGAGGCAAGCATGCATTTGTGTCACCTTGCACAACTAAATATTTATGTACATCCTCCTAACTGTACCCCTGCTCAAAACCTAATACTTCTAGGCCCAAAATTTAGGGCGTTACACCACAAATCATATGCCAAAAAATTTATTTTATGATTATTTTAATGTCTACAGCATAATATTATGATTGTGTGAAAATTTCATCAAGAAATGTTATCGTTTGAATGTTTAATTCGATAAAATGGACTAAATTGCGTAAAGTGTAAAACTTGTGTTCTCTTGGCTAAAGGTATTAAATGGCTATGAAATTAAATAGTGAAGGTTCTTATGTGGTAATTAAACCATTTTTATAGTGGGTGGACATTTATGGACATGCATTAAGTGATTTTTATGTTTAGTAACCAAGGTTAAATGTGTAATTCAATAAATAAGTTAAAGTAAAAAAAATAACCTAAACAAAGCTATCATCTGCATCACATTATTATTCCACCAAAAATAAGAAAAGAAAATATCTATGGAAGCTATTTAGGGTTCGAGAACTTCATGGTTAAATTGGTGAGTGATTTTTGTTCCGTTTTTAATAATTTCTATGTTTTTTGAGATCGTTGCATCTTAATTTAGCTAGCCAAGGGACTAATTTGAAAATTTTTTACAGTTTTAGGGTTTTTCCAGTGATGAATGAGCATGTTTTTTGATGTTTAATGGTAGAAAATGTATACTTGTTGTTAGATAAACAACATATGTCCAATTAGGGATTAATTTGTGAAATGTGTAAAATTCATGGTTAAATTGTGAAATAAGTGAAAAAATGGGCTGCTAGGAACCTAATTGAAATTCGGCTAGCATGGGTTTAGGTTGAATTGCATGAATTTGTAATTTTATGGTAAATTTTATGGTGAAATATTAGGGCAAAAAGGTAAAGTTTCCTTAAAGTGTATTTTAGACTAAATTGAATAGAGTGATAGGTTAACTTTGATTATATTTAGATCAAGAAAAGAGAAGTACGAATTTAGATAGGGGAAAGAACAAGGTTTTGGACTAATCGACTTGTTTCGTTGTTTTTGCATTTAAGGTAAGTTCATATGTATTAAACATTATTATATTTGTGTTTTAAATGCTTTGATATTGCATAAATTGAGAATATGACACTACAGACATATTCAACGACAATTCAGCAAGTAAGAATTCCCGATTGAACCTTAGGAATAAATTAGGATACAAATGACATGTCATTAGGGACAATGTGATTTGGGTGTTGGTCCGTACGTCCTACCGGAGGCTGAGTTTTCCGGCATGTATTACGGATACTCATCAGCTTGTATGAGTATCACCATGTAGATTCATCATGACCGTCAACTTGTGTGAGCAAACCCAATGATAGCTCGAGAGTGAGCATTATATGTGATATGAGACTGAGATAGCTTCAGCTATATATATGTGTGTGGCACTTAGTGTGTGAGATTCTCGAGTATCTGATAGTATTTCGAATGATTTAATGGGTATATCAAAGATGTGGTTGTGTAAATGTTGATACAAGGTGGTACAGGTATGTACATAAATCGTAGAAGCATTGAATTGAAGAAACTTGTGAAATTTATGTCAAATTTTGAGAATGGAAATTGTGGTAGGTTGATAGTTCAAAAGGAAACAGGTTATGATATGTTTTAATTGCTTAATTTGTGCATATTTGGTAAATTAAGCTTATTTCTATACAAACTTACTAAGCTTTATAGCTTAATTTGTTTATTTTCTATGTTTTTATATTGAAATCAAAGCTAGCTCGGATTAGGGAATCATCGGAGACTTCAACACACTATCCAACTATCACTTTGGTACTTTTGAACTTAAGTATTTTGAGTATATGGAATGTATAGGGAATTTGGTCTTGTTGGTATATGTGTTGTTACTGAATTTAGTCATTTGAAATGGCTTGTAATTATTAAGAGTTTGGTTTTGTACATAGCCATGAGAGTTGGCTTAAATTGGTTGGTTTGGTTGTGTATATATATGTGCATATGGCATTTGTTGTGAGTTTGTTAGTAGATGTATGATGCTTGTAGATTATAGGTATTGTGGATGTCAAATGGTTGATATTTGAGAAATAGTATGCTTATTTGTTTGGGCAAAATGATGCATGTTTAAAAGTGTCATTTTAGTTAAATTGTGAATGTGAATTTGGTATAAATGGAATGGCCTATTTTGTGACTTGTGTGTATTGTGGATGATGGTATAGAACTAGCATGAATTAGGCTTGATTGATTTGATTTGGAATTCCTACTATATGACATGTTTTGGTGCCAATTGGGTTGATGTAGGTGTAAGCAAGTTTGGGTGGCAAAATGGCTTGGTAAATAGCCTATTTTGTCCATGCAGGCAGAGACAAGGGCATGTAACTCAACCGTGTGTGACACATGGTCAAGTTGCATAGCTGTATGTCCCCTGGTGTTAAATTAGAATTCAAGTCAGTATGCTCCACACGATCTAGCACACGGGCGTGTGACTTGGCGTGTGGTATAAGTCAATATGCCCTACAGGTTTGGCACAACCTAGCACATAGCCTGGCACACAAGCGTGTGTGGCCATTTCTTAGGGAACACGGGCGTGTGTGTTGGCCGTGTGACCAAGTCAGAGAGTTACACGGGGTCAAACACGGGCTAGGACATGGCCAAGTGATTCCATTTTGAATGTCTACACAGCCTGTGACACGGGCGTGTCTTTGGCTGTGTGAGCCACACGAGCATGTGTCGCCTGTAGTTTGAAAAATTTTCTAAGTTCTGTAAAAACTTCCTAAGTTATTGGTTTAGTCTCAAATCACTCTTAAACCATGTTTTGGGCCTCGTAGGCTTGTATTAGGGACATTGTGGTTGATGCTGAATGATGTTTACAAAGAATTAAAAATGTATGTGAAATGTATGTTTAATTGTGTTATAAGCCTGGTAACGCTCCGTAACCCTATTTTGGCATTGAATATGGGTGAGGGGTGTTACATTTTACATGCAATCGATATACACAGTAAGATTCAATGACATGCTTTTACATGCAATCAACAACATTAATACATCATACATTCCAAAAAAAACATACAATTAAAAACTACATTCAGCACTTACACACCCAATTCATCACAAATAAAAGCCTATAAACATTCAGCCATCACTTCTTAACATTTACCATGTTCGGCAATCCCTTATCCGACACAAGGACATTTGGCCATGCACAAAATCAACATGTACAATTGACCAACACGCATTTCACATAATTTTAATAATCACCAAAACACCCAAAGGTAAGACCTACACCTAATTACACAAATTCACAGCTCTAGACTTAACTCTGTAGCTCTTAAGACTCGGATCTGATTAGATCTAATTTAAATTTGTACCCAACATAGAGAATAATCGTTAAAAATAAGCCCTAAACCACCCTATATGTAACACCCCTAGCCCGTATCCGTCACCGGAATAGGGTTACGAGGTATTACCAAACGAGACACAACTTCTAGACATCGTGGATACACATAGGAATTAATCATTTTAATTCATCACATATGAACATATACTAAACCAAACCAAAACATTACAGATTACACATAAATCAATAAACATTCAACCATAAATCATTATCAACTGGCCGAATATAAACATATGAATTAAACATCTCATTACTCAATATTCAAGACCAAATATACATGCAACTTTATTATAAGTTTTGACTAAGCCAAGCTTACTTATTTGCTATTCCATTAATATACACAAAACGTCATATAACATATACTTAATAATTAAAGTACAATAACTAAGCCACATACTAAATTTGCATCAAACTATCTTGTTTAATAAAAGCATAAGTTACTATTCATATGGTCAATTTCTAAAGCTTTAGCCGAATATTAAACATGCTAAATACTTATGCTTTATTTAATGTCTACTTCCATTATACTCTATCACTTTACACGCATGAAACATTTCAAAGAACTAAACCAATAAATCAAACATATTTTACCTTTCACATCAACACATCAATAATATATACTTATGCATAATACATAGCAACTATTTGTCTAACACTCTAGCATACCATAACCAAATTTTAACATGCTAATATTGTAACAGCCCGATTTAGGCCCTATTCAGAACGATGGTTTTGGGACCACGAATTCAAGTCAAAAAAATATTTAAAATTTATTTTTAGTGTTTATTATGTGTGAATATATATGTGTGAAATTTTTGTGTTTAATTTTATTGTTTGAGTGCCCGATTTAATAAAAGGGCTTAATCGCGTAAAATGAAAATTTGATGGTTTAATTTGTAAAGGCCGAATTGTTGTTGTCTTTATTGCATGAGGTATTTATGTTGCAATTAGACCATATTTATAAGTGATGGACAGTTGTGGACAACCATTATAAGATTTCATATTATTTTATAAAGGTTAATTATGTAAAATGCATAATAAGTTATCATATAATAAAACATAAAAATTTAAAAGCCATTAATTCATTTTATTCTTTTGACCGAAACTTAAAAAAATAAAGCAAATAAATAAAGCTTAGGTATTCGGCCATTGTTAAGCTTAATCAAGGTATGTAACTAGCTCAGTTTTTGATAATTTTTTATGTTTTTGAGATCGTTGCAGTGTAATGTACAAAGCCCATGCTTTAATTTTTTATTTTGATGAATATTTTGAGTTATGCTATTGATGAATATTTGATCTTTGTGATGTTAGTTCATGAAATATGAACGATATGTTTTGGATTAACATGTTTTGTATTGAAATTTTTGATGATTTTGAGTAATTAGGACTAAATTGCAAAAATGATAATTTGAGGGACTAAAATATGAAATAAATGAAATATATGGACTTGTATGAACATAATGAAGATTCGGCCTAAGCATGGTGTACTCAAATATTGCACATTTTGTGTTTTGTGCAATAGGGACTAAATTGTAAAAAGTGTAAAATGTCAGGGGTAAAATTTAATTTTTCCCATTTATGTGTTTTTGGACTAAATTGAGTGAAAATATATTTGAAAAAGTTTAATTTGAATATGTTTAGATCAAGAACCAAAGAAATCGGATTTGGATCCGGGGAAAACCAAAGTTGTTGATTAGCCGTCCCGTTCTGATTTTCGTCGTCCGAGGTAAGTTTATAAGCAAATAAATGCTGTTAATTTTAAATATATGTGAATTTAAAATGTTGAATTGAATTTTATGAGTATATATAAATGATGGTCGAATGGTTATATACATGGGAGCAATGTGTATAAGTTCGTTTCAACCGAGTTACGACATCCGAAAGCCCCATACGAACCTTAGGAATAGCTAGGATACTTATGTCATGACATAGGATTTCTGATATGTATTCTTGTGTAAGACCACATCTGGGACGTTGGCATTGTACGATATATGTGATTATCCTAGTATCCTATTCAATTTCGAATGGTTCAACAGGCAATGATAATTGTGATTGAAAATGTAAAATGAGCTAAAGTGATCAGGTATGTGATAGCTTATTACCTATTTGAAATAAGGTAAGTAGGTTGCTTGATATGTGTTGCAAATCATGTATGATATAAATGAAAAATGTATGAGCATATAGAAAGTATATTCGGCCTTTTGGTTATATAATGTGAATATTTATGAAATGATTCATGAATTTATATATATGAGTTTATAGATATTTGGTTATATTGTGGTACTATGGCTTTGAAATTGAATGTTACTTTGATAATAGAAATATGTATATTCGGCCAAGGTATAGTTTGTATATGGAAGTATATGTTATATATGAAATCTTGACTTGAAAATAAATGTGATTATGATAGCATAAATTAGTTTGGTTAAGTTGAGTTGATATTAACATTGAATTATTTATTTCCTTATGACTTATTAAGCTATAATAGCTTACTGTGTGTGTTTATGTTTGCCTCTATTTTATAGATTTTGGAGTCTAGATACGAGCTTGGGGATTGTTAGCAAAGTCTATCACACTATCAACTATTTTTGGTACATTATAAGTTTAAACTTGATATTATGGCATTTATAATCTAGGTTATGTTTGGTTAAGTTTGAATTTGTGTATATATTAAGCCATGCGAAAATGGCTAATATGTTATGAGAGTATATGAAACATTAGTCAAGTTTATATTGTTTTATGTATTGAGAGTGGTTGATGATTTTGAATGTGGTTTGATTGAATCGGCATAGTATATACATAAGCATGTTTGGTTGATTCGGCTATGGTTCATGCTAAGATAAAATATACGTGTGAACTTGGTTGTTATGTTTGGTTAAGGTGTTATATGTGATTTGGCATTAAAGGTTATTTGGTTATATCTGAACATGGTAGGAGTATATTTTGATATGTTTATTATATGGTATGTAAGTTTTGTGATTTGGATATATATATCTATATTTGATTAATGACTTATTGTTGAACAGTATAATTTGTAATAAGAATTGGTTTGGAAATTGTTTATAATGTACTTGTGTATTCAGTTATATGTTGAAAATATGTGATGGTTATAATCAACTTTGTGATTCGGCAATGATGGTTTAAGAGGTAAAATATTGAGTATAAATTGTATGTGTAACGGCTATATAAATTCATTTGTTAATTGACTATTAATGAAAGTGTACAAGTAAATTTTTGGCCAGTCGAATAGAAAAGAAAGGAATTGGTCTTGTATATGATATTTTGGTATGATGTATAACATGTGAAATCGGCATGTTTTGATTAGGCATCCGAATTTATAAATTTGGTTATTAAGTTATATGGAAATGGTATGAATCATTTGTATGCATAATAATGACCGAATAGATGATGCTTGATTAGTTAGTATTATGCATATGAAATTTTAGTATGTTTTGATTTGTTAATTATGTTCATAAATGGCCCATATTAATATAGTAATATGCACATGAATTTGCAACATAAAAGAAGTATATTTGGCCCTGTTGTAACGATAGCTATTATATTTTATGATAATGCATATTATTCCATGAAATAAAGTGATATGGTATAATATATGAAAGTATATAGATTTATGTTTTCAAAGTCAATGTGGCATACATTATTATTAAATAAATTTTGTTATATGTTATGTTTGGTTATTAAGCACATGTATATCATTGAGATATTAAATGCTCAAATTTTTTTGCGGTATTAGGTTTCTTTAATGATAATAATATATGAATTTTGTATGTATTTAAAAGTATATTATATATGACTTGAGATTTCACTTATATTTGTATTATGATTTAAATTATGTTTTTAATGTTTAAACAGATTTACGTTTTAGTTAAGCGAATATAATATATGTGTATATGTAAATGTTCAAAATTTTGTGTCTCATCTAGTAATATCTCGTAACCCTATTCCAGTGACGGATACAGGTTAGGGGTGCTACAAATATTACTTATCATGCAAAGTAACAAAGGTCATATTCAAGACTAATTCAATGATCACATATTCAGCTAAGTACTTAAATATACATATAGCCAAAATTTATGTCATGTCAAACATATTACAAATATATCTCAACTAATGTATAATTATTAAATCAATACATAATCGAATACACAAAAACATATATGTATGATGATTTAATCTTATAAGCCAAAACAACCCATTTTCAAATCACAAATACTTGTTACCCCAATTATCTAACATTAATCGAAAGCTAATTCACCTTGTTTGCCGAATCAAAACATGGTCATTTCACAAGCTATTCATTATACTTAAAGTCTCATTCACAACCAATGATCAAAGACATATAAATATTATCCATGTCTACTTCATCAAATAACCGAATATCAATACTTCAACTCATAGCCATATACCTAATACATCCCACTTATATATCATGCATTTCACTCAACAATGATATTCAACCACAATTTGGCATCATACCAAATATATACCATACATATATACTTTGACATAACTTCATCCCCATTAGCAAATATATCAACCATGATTCACATATAAATATATAATGGCCGAACCATCAAAACCAAACTTAACATAATGATTAAGCCATTTTCGTATGCCTCATATTTACATAACTCAAAAACAAACATAAACATAAACTAGCCTATACATGCCATAAGTTTAAGTTCAACTTATAAAGTATTGAAAATAGTCGATAGTGTGATAAACTTCACTGACGATCCCCGAGCTCGTAACTTGAATCCAAAATCTATAAAACAGATGCAAGCATACACACAGTAAGCTATCATAGCTTAGTAAGTCATAAGCAAATAAATAACTCAATGACAATATTAACTCAATTAATCAAACCAATTCATGCTATCATAGTCACATTTAATTTCAAACTTACAATTTCATATACAACATATACTTTC
The DNA here is from genome assembly GCF_007990345.1 of Gossypium hirsutum. NCBI lineage: Eukaryota > Viridiplantae > Streptophyta > Magnoliopsida > Malvales > Malvaceae > Gossypium > Gossypium hirsutum. Next base: position 61,342,451 of record NC_053429.1, on the reverse strand, counting down.
ATTTAGCCGAATATACATATATCTAATATCAAAATATCATTCAATTTCAAAGCCATAATATCATTATTTAACCGAATATACATAAACTCATATACATATATTCATGAATCATTTCATAAATATTCAAATTTTATATTCATAAGGCCGAATATAATCATTCATATATGATTATACATAGATTACAAATATGATATCACTATACATAACCTTTAGTCGAATGTACTTTTCATAGACACATATATTTTCATTTACATCATATATAATTTGTATCACATATCAAATGACCAACTTACCTTATTTTCAAATAGGAAATAAACTATAACATACATGATCACTTTAGCTCATTTTACACATTCAATCACAATTAATCATTTCCAGTTGAACCGTTCGAAATTGAATAGGATACTCAGATAATCACACATATCGTACAACACCAACGTCCCAGACGTGGTCTTACATGTAATCACATATCGATGCCACTGTCCCTGACAGGGTCTTACACATATCAAATACGATGCCGATGTCCCAAACATGGTCTTACATGTAATCACTTATATTGATGCCAATGTCCCAGATGGGGTCATACACGAGAACACATATCAAAAATCCTATGTCATGACATATGTATCCTAGTTATTCTTAACATTTATACGGGGCTTTCGAATGTCGTAACTCGATCGAATCGAACTCGTACATATAGCTTTTAAGCTTATACATGTTCGGCTTCCACATATATACTATCACATTATTCATTTAAGCATATATAGTTCGTATTTAATCAAATAAATAACATCTATTTGCTTATAAACTTACCTCAGACAACAATAATCGGAACGGATCGACTAATCGAGAATTTTGGTTTTCCCCCGATCCAAATCTGATTTCTTTGGTTCTTGATCTAAACATATTCAAATTAAACACATTCAATTTAGTCCAAAAACACATAAATGGGCAAATTACCATTTTACCCTTGACATTTTACACTTTTTACAATTTAGTCTAAATTGCACCAAACACAAAACATGCAAAATTTGCACACACCATGCTTAGGCCGAATGTTACCCATGTTCATAAAAGTCCATACATTTCATTTATTTCACATTTTAGTCCCTCAATTTATTATTTTTTCAATTTAGCCCTAATTACTCAAAATCATCAAAAATTCCAATACAAAACATATTAATCCAAAACATATTTTCATAATTCATCAACTAACATCACAAAGCTCAATTATTCATCAATGACATAACTCAAAATATTCATCAAAATCAGAAATTCAAACATGGCTTTGTACATTACACTCAACGATCTCAAAAACATAAATTATCAAAACCAAGCTAGTTGCATGCCTTAATCAAGCTCAAGAATGGCCAAATACCCTAAGCTTATTTATTTTCTTTCTTTCTCAATTTTCGGTCAAATGTATGAGCAAAATGCATGGCTTTAAATTTTATGTTTTATTATAATATATATTATTTAACATTTTACAAATTTAACCGTTATAATTTAATATAACAACTTAATAATGCATGTCATTACCGTCCATTCACATATTCAATGGCCTAATTGTAACATAAATACTTCAAATTATAAAGATACATTCAATTTGGCCCTTACATATTAAACCATCAAATTTTCATTTTACCCAATTAAACCCTTTTTATTAAATCGGCACTCAAACAACAAAACTAAAACACGAAAATTTCACAGATATAAATTCATGCATAATAATCACAGAAAATAATTTTAAAATATTTTTTTGACTCAGATTCGTGGTCCCGAAACCACCATTCCGAATAGAGTCTAAATCAGGCTATTATAACTCTCCCCTCTTAGGGATTTTCGTCCCCGAAAATCTTACTGGTGAATAGGTTCGAATAACATTCTTTCATTGCATTCTCTGGCTTCCACGTTGCCTCTTCAACTCCAAGTTTATGCCATAGTACTTTCACTAACAGAATTTTCTTATTTCGTAATTCTTTAACCTCGCGAGCCAAAATACGAATCGGTTCTTCTTCATATGTCATATCAAACTTAATCTCAATCTTTGACTGATTAATCACATGTGAGGATTCAGATTGATATCTACGAAGCATCGAAACATGGAATACATTATGGATCTTTTCTAACTCAGGTGGCAAAAATAGTCTATAAGCAACCAGCCTGATACGCTCAATAATCTCATATGGCCCAATAAATCTCGGACTCAATTTGCCTTTATGACTGAATCTGAGTATTTTCTTCCACGGCGAGACTTTGAAAAATACTTTTCCCCGATCTAAAACTCTATATCTTTTCGATTCAAGTCAGCATACGATTTCTGACGATCTAACGTTGTTTTCAAATTTTCACGAATCACTTTCACTTTCTGTTCAGTCTCTCTAATCAAATCGACCCTGTGTATCTTGTTTTCACTAAGCTCAGTCCAATATAACTGTAACACCCCACACCTATGCCCTACGCCGAGACGAAATATGAGGCGTTACTAAACTTAAACACATGCATTTAAACGTTTCCAAGTCACCTAGACTTTGTCTAAATTCATTAATATGGGCCTACGAGGCTCCAAAAATTCAATGGAAACCAATCGGGATCAACCTGGGTCCTTTAACTAACTTTAAAAAAAATAACTCTTGAAACAGGGCACACGCCCGTGTGGAAGGGCAACACGCCCGTGTGATCATTATAACATGGTCATGCGGATGGCCCCTGTGACACACATGGCCTAAGTATCTAGGGACACGACCGTGTCCCATACTCGTGTGAATTACATTCTAAATTTGAACCTACAGGGGTTTTCACACAGCCTGACATACGCCTATGTCTATGGCTCGTATCCCTCACACAGCCATGACAAACCATTGTCTTAGCCCGTGTTTAAAACCTTTGACATTTTGCTTCTAACGTCAGCATCCAATTTAGGGTACACGGCCAAGGCATACGCCTGTAGCCAAAGGCCGTGTCCTCCACACGGTTGAGACACACGGCCATGTCTCTGCCCATGTGTTTACTACCATGCATACTAACTTGCAAATTTTATGTGTAGGGGACACACGACTGAACAACACGCCCATGGGGCTGGCCATGTGTGACACACACGGCCGTGTGGACAATATAAGGCTATTTACCAAGCCTTTTTACCGCCCATACTTTCACTAACCTACATAACATCTAACATGACAAATCCACACAACAATACAAGGTCTGATCAGCCACACAAGGCATTATCTCATTCATACAATTTACTCATCCATGAAAATATCATCATTTGCATATATCAATAATGAACATTAGCCATTATCCAAGGCTTTATACAAAATGAAAGGATTCATCCCAAGCCAACACATTTGGCCAAAATAACCTTGACAAAAACTCAAATCTCTAGGCCCTATACATGCCATGTTTAAAATAATAAAACCAATTATACCAAGTGCTTCGGTTGATAGTGTGATCGATGCCTCTAACGTCCGATGATCCTTGGGCTAATTAAACGGCACTATAAGAAAATGGAAATGAGAGGGAGTAAGCATAAAGCTTAGTAAGTTGCATACAAATAAATATAACAATAACTTTACCATTCATCATCATGCTCATAATACAAAAGTAGGCATAAGCACAACTTACTCGTCACTATCCAATATAATTCACATAGCATATATTGAGCTCACATCTCATACATTTTAAATAGGTACCTGTACCAATCACAACATGGTTATACCTTTCTCGTTTAAATTAAATTGTAACTCTCACTGTTGAACCATTTGGAATACTATCGGATATTCACTAAGCCTCAAACATAGGATATAATGCCGATGTCGTGTCCCAGACATGGTCTTACACTAGCTTATCCATCAAGTCGATGCCATGTCCCAGACATGGTCTTACACTGACTATCGAAATCGAGGCCGACGCCATGTCCTAGACATGGTCTTACACTAGCTCTCACATATCCGTGCTGATGCCATGTCCCAGACATGGTCTTACACTGACACATCTCATAGCCGATACATGTCCCAGACATGTCTTACACTGGCTTACATCTCGAGGCTAATGCTTGTCCCAGACATGGTCTTACACTAGCTCTCATAATGTGGCCGATGCATGTCCCAGACATGTCTTACACTAGCGTACAAATAACCTGAATGTCATGGCATGAATATCCGATTTATTTTCTACGGTTCAAACAGGAGTTCTACTATCTCAATATTTATCATACATAATCATTTCCACAAACGACCAATTTATGTTATATCAATTCAAACACATATAATAACAATGTAGTTGTATTATTTACATAAAACTTACCTCGGCATACAAACTGTAGGCGACTAGCTCGGCCTAGTCCACTAGCTTTGTTTTTCCCCGGTCTAGGCTCAAATTTTGTAATTCTTGATCTAAAATGATAAAAATTCACAAGTTTAAATCACTTTATCAATCTAGGTACTCAACAATTTATAATTGGGCAAAATGACCATTTTCCCCCTGGACTTTCACAAAATGACCATTTTACCCCTAGACCCGAAAATCAATTTTTCTCAAATTTCCTTATTAGCCAAGCCTAACCGACCATTTATTACTCTTATGACAACCCCAAATTTCCAATATTTCACAACATTATTATCTATTTTACAAACTTTACAAAATGGTCCTATTAGGGCTTTCATGAGAAATCCCTTCACAAAAGTTGTTTACTTCTCAACCATGATTCATTTTCTTCCATAAAATTTCAAAAAACAACATGAACACACTCATGGTAAAACCCTAGACTTTCAACCATTTTGCAAAATAGTCCCCTTATTTGAAATCTCATATACGAGGGTTCCAAAAATACAAAAATTATCAAGAAAAGTCATTAAAACCACTTACTTGTAGGGAGATTAAGTACCTGAAATTTTTCAAGCTTCTAAAACCATCCTATGGTTGATATTTTCGATCAAGAAGAAAGGATGAATGAAAAAGATGAAGGCTAGGCTTTAGGGTATTATTTTATCACAATTAGGTCATCAAATACCTAACACTTTGACTATTTTATTTTCTTTGTCTTATGGCGGGTCAAGCCTCTCTAAAGGGTCTAATTGCCCTTTAAAGTCCCCCAGTTTAATTTTCATGGCAATTTAACACCCTTAGCTATCAAATCAAGACTTTTGCACTATATGCGATTTAGTCCTTTTTCGTAATTAAGCATGAAATCGCTAAAATTACTTCACCAAATTTTTCACGCACTAATATAAACATGCTATAACTCTAAAATTATAATAAAATAATTTTTTTTGACTTCGGATTGGTGGTCTCGAAACTACCGTTCTAACTGAGCCCAAAATTGAGCTATTACAATTCTCCCCCTTAGGGTTTTCATCCCCGAAAATCTTATCGGAGAATAGGTTCGGGTATTGATCTCTCATGGTCTCCTCGGGTTCCCATGTGGCTTCTTTGACCCCATGTCTATGCCATAATACTTTAACAAGTGCTATGCTCTTATTCCTGAATTACTTAATCTCCTGAACCAAAATCTTAACCGGCTCTTCGCCGTAAGTCATATCTGGTTGAATCTCAACCTCAGTCAACGAAATCATAAGCGAAGGGTTCGATCTATATCAACGTGACATGGACACATGAAATACGTCGTGAATCTTTTCTAACTCTGAGTGCAAAGCCAATCGCTATCCTACCGGTCCAATTTTCTCAATCACCTCATAAGGTCCAATAAACCGTGGACTTAATTTGCCATTCCTTCTGAATCAAAGAACCTTCTTCCATGGGGATACTTTCAAAAACACTTTATCCCCAACTTGAAACTTGATCTCTTTCCATTTCAAATCCATCTAGGATTTTTGTCTATCCGAAGCTACCTTCAAACAGTCGCGAATCACTTTAACTTTCTCTTTGGCTCTCTAACAAAATTGACCCCGTGAATCTGATTCTCTCTTATCTTAGTCCAATATAAAGGCGCTTGGAATTTACGCCAATACAAAGCCTCACAGGGTGCCATTTTCAGACTTGATTGATAACTGTTGTTATAGGCGAATTCGACCAACGGTAAATACCTTTCCCCACTACCTTGAAACTCGAGAACACAACACCACAACATGTCTTCTAATATCTAAATTACTCTTTCCGATTGACTGTCAGTTTGTAGGTGGAAAGCTGTGCTAAAATTCAACTTTTTCCCCAAAGCTTCTTGCAACTTCTTCCAAAACCTCGAGGTAAACCTTAGGTCCTTATTCGAAATAATCGACAGGGGCACTCCATGAAGTTTCACGATCTTAGAAACATATAGATCGGCCAATTTCTCAAAGGAATAGTCAGTACGCACTGGTATAAAATGTTCCGACTTTGTAAGCCTATCAAAAACAACCCAAATGGCATCCTTTTTCCTTAGCGTTAAAGGTAACCCCGATACAAAATCCATGGTTACCCGGTCCCACTTCCACTTAGGAACCATTATGGGTTGAAGCAAACCTGAAGGTACTTGGTGTTCGGCTTTCACTTGTTGAAAAATTAGACACTTAGAAATGAACTCTGAAATGTCTCTTTTCATCCCGACAACCAGTACATTTTCTTCAAGTCAATGTACATTTTCACATGACCCGAGTGCATAGAAAAACAACCACTATATGCATCTCGTAAAATCTTCTAAATGAGCTCATTATCCTTGGGTACAAAATTCTGTCTTGGAACATCAAACATCCATCGGTACGAATTTGAAAATATAATTCAACACCCGACTCACACTGAGTTCTCTTGGCTTGAAATTCACCGTCGAAATTTTGAGCTTCACAAATTTCTTGGAGAAACTTCAGTCTATCCTTTAACTCTGCTAGAACTGAACCATCTTTTGACAGGGCCAAATGGGCATCATTGCTCTTAAAGAAAATAAGGATTTTCTACTCAATTCATCGGCGACCACGTTCGCCTTACCCGGATGGTAGTCGATAATCAACTCATAATCCTTTATCAACTTTAACCACCGCCATTGCCGTAAATTCAACTCGTTCTGAGTCATTAAATACTTGATATTTTTATGGTCGGTGAACATTCGACATCTCTCGCCATACAAAAGGTGTCTCTAAATTTTTAATGCGAACACGATGGCCACTAACTCCAAATTGTGGGTCGGGTAATTCTTCTCGTATGGCTTTAGCTGTATCGAGGCATAGGCTATTATCTTGCCTTCTTGTATGAGCATGCACCCTAACCCATTCAAGGATGCATTACTATACACCACAAACTCTTTTCCTGGTACTGGTTGCACTAAAACTGGGGCTTCGGTCAACAAAGCATTTTGTTTCCCGAAACTTTGTTGGCACTTCTCTGACCATTCGAACTTGACATCCTTTTGTAACAACCTTGTCATCGGAGTGGCTATCATAGAGAATCCATTCACAAATCTTCTGTATTATCTCACCAAACCCAGAAAGCATCGAACCTCTGTCACATTCCTCGGCAGTTTCTACTCAACAATAGCAGAGATCTTACTCGGGTCAACTCTGATCCTGTCACCTGACACAATGTGTCCTAGGAATCTGACCTCTCGCAGCCACAATTCACTTTTACTGAACTTGGCGTACAACTGCTTATCTCTCAAGGTTTGTAGAACCATTCTCAAATACGCCGCGTGCTCGTTCTCGTCACGTGAATAAATCAATATGTCGTAGATAAAAATGACAATGAACTTATCCAAATAGGGTCAGAAAATGCAGTTCATTAAATTTATAAATACCGCAGGGGCATTAGTTAAACTAAAGGGCATGATGAGGAACTCATAATGGTCGTACCTCGTCTGAAAAGCAGTATTCGGTACGTCTTGCTCCTTCACCCTTAACTGATAGTAGCTTGACCTTAAATCTATCTCAGAAAACAAAATGACTCCCTTCAACTAATCGAACAAATCATCGATCCTTGGCAAGGGATACTTGTTCTTCACAGTCACTTTGTTGAGCTGTCGGTAATCTATGCACAATCTCATCGATCCATCATTTTTCTTCACAAATAGCACTAGGGCACCCCACGGAGAAAAACTCGGTCTCGCAAATCCCTTAACAGTTAACTCTTGTAGTTGAACCTTCAACTCATTTAACTCTGTAGGAGCCATTTGATACGAAGCAATCGAGATGAGTGCCGTACCAAAGACTAACTCAATTCCACTCACTGGAGGTAGTCCGGGTAATTCCTCTGGAAACACATCTGTAAACTCACATACCACTGGTAATGATTCGATCTTCAATTTAAACTCTTGAGTGTTCAATACAAAAGTGAGATAAGCTTCACACCCTTTTCTCAAATATCTCTCTATAGTCATAGACGATATCACTACAGGGGAGTTATCCGATTCATCTGGTTTAATCTGAAGAACATTCCCATCTTCACATTTCAACTTGATAACTTTTCTTCCACAATCTACTACAACATCATGAGAAGTCAACCAATCCATGCCGAGGATTAATTCAAATTCATCAAACAGTAGTAGCATGAGGTTAGTTGGAAAATAATGACCTCTAACCATCAAAGGACAGTTTCTACATATTTTGTCAACTAACACATGCTTGCCTAATGGGTTTGACACATTTACTACTCTGTAGACTCAATTGGCATATTCATACTGGCTACTAATTTCATGCAAACATAAGAATGGGTAGACCCCGGATCAATTAAAGCAACAACAAAAATATCGTGAAGAGAAAAAGTACCTGTAATCACATCTGATGAAGATGCCTCTTCACAAGCGTGAATAGTATAAGATCTTGCAGGCGCTCGGCCCTTGGACCTCGTAGTTGTATCTTTAGGAGCACCTCTACTGCTAGCCCCACTGCCCGGGTTCTTTTATGGTCTACCCCTCGAAGGAGCATTGCTCGCTCTCTCATCCTACTTTTTCTCTTTATCATCTAAATCGGGGCAGCTTTGGATAAAATGGTCAAACGAACCACATTTAAAATAGCCTCTTTTATTTCCTCGAAATTTATCGAAATGACGTTTGCCGCATTGTGGACATTCTGGTCTATTAGGGCGAGCACTACCAACACTTGCGACAGAAGTGGTTTGAGCTTTAGACATCGTGCTTTACTTGTTCTTGCTCTTGCTCGAGAACCCCACTGACACGTTTGATCAGGTAGGAAACTCTCTTGATCTCTTAGATGAGGTTTACTGTGATTTCCCCATTTGCCTTTTCCTTGAGTCTCGAGACTTGATGTCAGCTTTCCTCTTCTCTTTGGCCAGTTCCTCGACCTTACATGCTCTCTCCACGAGCACCACAAATTCCCTCAATTCTAAGATACCAACTAATAGATGGAAAATAAAGCTTGATTTCTCTTTCCTAGGGTTTCCATGTATTTTTGGGAAAAAAAGATGATATAAATGATGATATTTTTCTTTTTTTATCATTTATCATCCTTTATTATTTCACTTTCCAATTTCACCATTTTCCTTATTTTATTTTCCATGGATAAATCATCATCCTTCACAACTAAGCATTTTTAATGGTCTATTTTCCATTTAAGGACATCAAATTCTGAATTCCGTAGCTATTTAATCCCTTTAGCTATTAGAACTCAACTTTTGCTCTTTATGCAATTTGGTCCTTAATCAAATTAAACATATAATTGGTAAAATTTCTTTATGAAATTTTCATACGACATTATTATCATGCTATAGATCATAAAATAATATTAAAATAAGCTTCCTTTTCAAAATCAAATTTGTGGTCTTGAAACCACTGTTCCGATTTTACTAAAATCAGGCTATTACAGTCACCCATCAAACCCAATCCCCTTGTAATGCAAGATGTCATACCATTAAAATATCATATCATGCTATTCATTAACAATTCCAATAATTGTGGCATGTTTAACATGCTTTCAGTTTACCAATTTCAATGGCATGCTTTATATAATAACCTATTTTTGGCCAAATTGAAACAATGATTTCAAGACAACAAATCATATGTAAAAAAATTTATTTTATTATTATTTTAATGTCTACAGCATGATAATATGATTTTGTGAAAATTTCATCAAGAAATTTTATCGTTTGAATGTTTAATTCGATAAAAAGGACTAAATCACGTAAAGTGTAAAACTCGTATTCTTTTCACTAAAGGTATTAAATGGATATGAAATTAAATATTGAAGGTCCTTATGTGGCAATTAAACCATTTTTATAGTGGGTGGACATTTATGGACATGCATTAAGTGATTTTTATGTTTAGTAACCAAGGTTAAATGTGTAATTCAATAAATAAGTTAAAGTAAAAAAAACCTAAACCAAGCTATCATCTACATCACATTATTATTCCACAAAAAATATGAAAATAAAACATCCATGGAAGTTATTTAGGTTTTTAAAACTTCATGGTTAAATTGGTGAGTGATTTTTGTTCCGTTTTTAATGATTTCTATGTTTTTGAATCGTTGTAGCTTAATCTAGCTAACCCAGGGACTAATTTGCAATTTTTTTAAAGGTTTAGGGTTTTTATAGTGATGAATGAGCATGTGTTTTGATGTTTAATGGTAGAAAATGTATGCTTGTTGTTAGATAAACAACATATGTTAAGTGATTTTTAGTAAAACGTCCAATTAGGGATTAATTTGATAAATGTGTAAAATTCATGGTTAAATAGTGAAATAAGTGAAAAATGGGCTTCTAGGGACCTAATTGAAATTTGGCTAGCATGGGTTTAGGTTGAATTGCATGAATTTGTAATTTTACAAAGTAAGGACTAAATTGTAAAAATATGAAATATTATGGGCAAAAAGGTAAAGTTGCCTTAAAGTGTACTTTGGACTAAATTGAATAGTGTGATAAGTTAACTTTGATTATATTTATATCAAGAAAAGAGAAGTACGAATTTAGATCGGGGAAAGAACAAGGTTTTGGACTAATCGACTTGTTTCGTCATTTTTGCATTCGAGGTAAGTTCGTATGTATTAAACATTATTATATTTGTGTTTTAAATGCTTTGATATTGCATAAATTGAGAATATGACACTGTGAACATATTCAACGATAATTCGGAAAGTAAGAAACCCCGATTGAACCTTAGGAATAGATTAGGATACAAATGACATGTCGTTAGGGATTATGTGATTTGGGTGTTGGTCTGTACGTCCTAACGGTAGCTAAGTAATTCGGCATGTGCTGTGGATACTCATCAGCTTGTGTAAGCAGCACTGTGTAACTTCACCATGACCATCAGCATGTATGAGCAGACCCATTGATAGCTCGAGAGTGAGCATTATATGTGATATGAGACTGAGATAGCTTCAGTTATATATATGTGTGTGGCACTTATGGTGTGAGATTCTCGAGTATCCAATAGTATTTTGAATGGATCAACGGGTATATCAAAGATGTGGTTGTGTATATGTTGATACGAAGTGGTACAGGTATGTACATAAAGAGATGGAAAAGAGAAACCAAAGCACCACACATGATAGCTTCTATATTTACGCACTCCCATGCATATTTACTGAGTCTCACAAACTCACGCTCGTACTCCTTACCATTCTACGGCCTTGCTTCAACTCTAAAAATTCTTTCCTTTTCTAGTCTATAAACCTCTGGCTAATATACTTCTTTTAAAACTCTTCCAAGAAGAATTCCCAAGTTATCCTCTCTTTCGGTACAATGGACACGAGAGTATTCCACCATTGGTAGGCTGAGTCTCGTAGGAGTGACACTGTGCATTTCACGCACTCCTCAAACGTGCACGATAACTCATCAAATACCCTAATGGTAGTTTTCAACAAGAACTCTGCTCTTTTTGGGTCATCATCAATATTAGCCCGAAATTCCTCGGCCCCTTGCTTTCGTATTTTATCTACTGGGGGTTTCTCCCTCCTAACCATATCCACTCCTTGCGGGAGCTACAGAGGCATACTGAGAAATTGGATGAGGTGGAGGAGGTGGAATGTTCGGATTCGCACGAACAAAGTTCGTATACCAAGCGTCTATCATATGGAGGTAAGCCTCTCTAGCCCCTACACCCTGACTCATTGTCACGGGCCCACTATCTACTAGCGCGATCCCTTCAGTGGGAGCTGGTGCATTACTTTCCATGTCATCCGCCTTAGCTACGTCAGGATCCATTTACTATATATAAAAACACAATTTATCTCGCCAGGAGTCGTCACACTATCAATATATAATTATGGCATGTATAGCTAGACTCGTACTCATGATAGGTTAGTTCTAGAACTGACTACACCATAGCTCTGATACCATTAAATGTAACACCCCACACCTGTGCCCTACGTCGGGACAGAATACGAGGCGTTACTAAACTTAAACACATGCATTTAAATGTTTCAGAGTCACCTAGACTTGATCAAATTTAAAACTTTTTTGAACTTTGTCTAAACTCCTTAATATGGGCCTACGAGGCCCCAAACATTTATTAGAAACCATTTGGGATCAACCCGAGTCCTTTAACTAACTTTAGAAAAAATAACTCTTGAAACAGGGCACACGCCCGTGTGGTCGTTATAACATGGTCATGCTGATGGCCCGTGCGACACACACGACCTAAGCATCTAGGGACACGACCGTGTCCCATGCCTGTGTGAATTACATTCTAAATTTGAACCTACAGGGATTTTTACATGGCCTGACACACGCCCGTGTCTATGGCCAGTGTCCCTCACACGGCCATGACACGTTCGTGTCTTAGCTGATGTTTGAAAACCTTACATTTTATTTTTTACGTTAGCATCCAATTTAGGACACACGGCTAAGGCACACGCTCGTGGCCAGAGGCCGTGTCCTCCACACGATTGAGACACACGGCCGTGTCTCTGCCCGTGTGTTTGCTACCATACATACTAACTTGCAAATTTTACATGCAGGGGACACACGACTGAACAACACGCCCATGGGGCTGACCATGTGTCACACACGGCCTAGACACATGCCCGTGTGTCTACCCGTATGGACAATATAAGGCTACTTACCAAGCCTTTTTGCCACCAATACTTCCACTAACCTACATAACAACTAACCTGGCAAACCCACACAACAATACAAGGTCTGATCAGCCACACAAGGCATTATCTCATTCATGCAATTTACTCATCCATGAAAATATCATCATTTGCATATATCAATAATGAACACTAGCCATTATCCAAGGCTTTATAAAAAAATGAAAGGATTCATCCCAAGCCAACACATTTGGCCAAAAAAACATTAACACAAAACTTAAATGTTAAAACCCTATACATGCCATATTCAAAATAATAAAACCAATTATACCAAGTGCTTCAGTTGATAGAGTGGTCGATGCCTCTGACGTCCGATGATCCTTGGGCTAATTAGGCGGCACTATAAGAAAATGGAAATGAGAGGGAGTAAGCATAAAGCTTAGTGAGTTGCATGCAAATAAATATAACAATAACTTTACCATTCATCATCATGCGCATAATACAAAACTAGGCATAAGCACAACTTACTCATCACTATCCAATATACTTCACATAGCATATATTGAGCTCACATCTCATGCATTTTAAATAGGTACCTATACCACTCACAACATGGTTATACTTCTCTCGTTTAATTAAATTGTAACTCTCACTATTGAACCATTTGGAATACTATCGGATATTGACTAAGCCTCAAACATAGCATATAATGCCGATGCCATGTCCCAAACATGGTCTTACACTGGCTCATCCATCAAGTCGATGCCATGTCCCAGACATGGTCTTACACTGACTATTAAAATCGAGGCCGACGCCATGTTCCAGACATGGTCTTACACTAGCTCTCACATATTCGTGCTAATGTCATGTCCCACACATGGTCTTACACTGACACCTCTATACGTGCCGATGCTATGTCTCAGACATGGTCTTACACTGACACATCTCGTAGCCAATGCATGTCCCAGACATGTCTTACACTGGCTTACACTGGCTTTCATCTCGAGGCTGATGCATGTCCCAGACATGTCTTACACTAGCTCTCGTCTCATTTCCGATGCCATGTCCTACATGGTCTTACACTGGCTCTCATAATGTGGCTGATACATGTCCCAGACATGTCTTACACTAGCGCACAAATAACTCGAATGTCATGGCATGAATATCTGATTTATTTCCTAAGGTTCAAATGGGAGTTTTACTATCTCAATATCCATCATACGTAATCATTTCGACAAACAAGCAATTTATGCTATATCAATTCAAGCACGTATAATAACAGTGTAGTTGTATTATTTACATACAACTTACCTCGGTATATAAAATGAGGGCGACTAGCTCGGCTTAGTCTACTAGCTTTATTTTTCCCCGGTCTAGACTCAGATTTTGTAATTCTTGATCTAAAATGAAAAGAATTCACAAGTTTAAATCACTTTATCGATGTAGGTACTCAATAATTTATAATTGGGTAAAATGACCATTTTTCCCCTAGACATTCACAAAATGACCATTTTACCCCTAGACCCGAAAATCAATTTTTATCAAATTTCCTTGTTAGCCAAGCCTAATCGACCATTTATTACTCTTATGACAACCCCAAATTTCCAATATTTCACAACATTATTATCTATTTTACAAACTTTACAAAATGGTCCTATTAGGGCTTTCATGAGAAATCCCTTCACAAAAGTTGTTTACTTGTCAACCACGATTCATTTTCTTCCATAAAATTCAGAAAACAACATGAACATACTCATGGTAAAACCCTAGACTTTCAACCATTTTGCAAAATATTCCCCTCATTTCAAAGCTCATGCTACGAGGGTTCCAAAAATACAAAAATTATCAAGAAAATTCATCAAAACCACTTACTTTTAGGGAGATTAAGTGGCTGAAATTTTTCAAGCTTCCAAAACCCTTCTATAGCTAATATTTTCGGTCAAGAAGAAAGGATGAATGAAAAAGATGAAGGGTAGGCTTTAGGGTATTATTTTATCACAGATTAGATCATCAAATACCTAACACTTTGACTATTTTATTTTCATTGTCTTATGGCCGGCCAAGCCTCTCTAAAAGGTCTAATTGCCCTTTAAATACCCCCAATTTAAGTTTCATGGCAATTCAACACCCTTAGCAATCAAATCAAGACTTTTTCACTATATGTGATTTAGTCCTTTTTCGTAATTAAGCATGAAATCGCTAAAATTACTTCACCAAATTTTTCATGCACTAATATAAACATGCTATAACTCTTAAATAATAATAACTATGAGTGCGAGATCGGTCAGTGGGCACTAAGTGTGTGAAGTGGAATTCATGTAAGACCTCGTCTGGGACGAAGGCATTGATTTGAGATAGTGTGTAAGACCATGTCTGGGACATGGCATCGGCTCGATATGCGAGAATATGTAAGACCATATCTAGAATATGGCATTGTAAGAGCTATATATGCTTAATGAGTATCCGTAATGATTTCGAAGGATTCAACGGGTATATTTAAGATGTAAATAAAGTAAGATCAGAATAAGTGATACAGGTATGTACGGAAGGTATGTGAAAATCAAATGAAAGTAAAAATTTGTGAGTTCATATTATATTATGTTATGTATAATAAATAAGTGAATACGTAAAAAGATGGTGGTTATGTTGTTAAGAAATGAATTCATGTTATAAATGTGTTACGGATTTAGTCTATGGAATGCTTGGTATATGAAGTCATATGTGCTATTGCTAAATGACCCCTATTTTTTTGTTAATCATATTCAAGAAATTATTTTGATTAAGTTCGACATTTGAAAGTCTGTAAGAATTTTTGATGAATGCTGATTATTTTGGATATATGGGTTATGTGCTAAAATAAATCCCATGCCGGTATACTATATGAGGCTTTATGCCAAATCGATTGTATACGGGTATCGTTAACGGTGATTGAATGTGCTAAATGAATTCAATGTTCAAGTATGTGGAAGTTGATTTCCTGTTGGAAATAGGTTAAGTTGAATAGTGAGATATGATGGAGTTATAAAGGATATTTATTGGGATGTTTGAGTATATGTGTACTTTCGGTCAGATTACAGCTTATACATGAATGAAAATGTGGGTTACAAATATGTGGGTTGATGATGTGAATTATACATGTTAATATGTGCTTAATATGTGTTTGAAATGCATTTGTGAATTAAATTAAGTGATTATTGCTTATGAAATCAAGAAAATGAGATATATGTGCATACTTGTAGAAATGTTTATCTATTTGTTTTAAGATAAGAAAATGATTTTATGGATCGATGCGAAATCAGTAATGAATTACAATTGCTATCGATGAGCTAATGTTTATATGGATATAATTCAATAAGAGGACGTTATCCTCAACTATGCATCGGTAGAAATTTTCGAGGACGAAAATCCCTAAAGGGGGGAAGAGTTGTGACACCCCTAAATTGACCCTAGTCGGAAAGCGGTTTTGGGACCGCTAAATCGAGTCACCAAATTATTTGAATATGATATTTATTGTCTAAAATATGTGAATATGAATGTGTGAAAGTTTTAAGCTTCGATTTAGTTAATTGCATGTGAATTTAGTTAATAGGACTTATGTATGACACTTTTAAAATGTGATAGTTAATCTATAAGGATCAATTAATGCATGTCATATGAATAAAGGGTTTGCATGTCAAATATCCATTATTAATGAGTAGTGGCCGGCCATGGATGGGTCATTGATGATAATATGAATTCTTTTATTAGCACTATGAGTTTAGAAAATAAAAGAATGAATTAAGAATGATAAAACATGAGGTGAGTGGGAGGAGAAACCAAAGTTGTCTCCCCCTTACTCCCCATTTCCGTGACTAGTGAAAGAGGAGAAAAACAAAGTTCTTTCTTTGTTGTTCAACTTGGCCGAATAGAAGAAGTAAAGGAGGGGAAGAAAATTCGGTCACTTGAATCCTTAGGAAGGTTAGTACATTGTGTTGAAATTGTGAAATAATTACTTGTTTTAGGTAAATTATCATGGTTCTTGCTTAGCCCATGCAAAAATTTCCACTAATGATGGGTGAATAGAGCCTTCGGCTAAGGTTATAAGGGAAGAAATTTTGATTGCTTTACTTGAATCTTGATGATGAATGTATTGAGGAAATAACTTGGTCTTTCTAAAAATATGAATGGTTAAAGCTCATACTAGTAATAGCCGAATTAAAGAATGCTTGATGTCATGAGAAAATGCTGTTCATGTTAATTGGATGAGAAAGGGTAGTTGGGTGAAGTAGAGTCTAGCAAATGAGCACATATGTGCACTAGTTGCTAAATGAAGAAAAATCGGCTAACAAGGGAGTACTAAGGCCGAATATGATTTTGAATATTAGTGGTGTAGTTGTCGAATTTGAACTATGAAGTTATTGAGTAATGTGTGTGTTTTAAGTGATAGAATTGAGTGAATGCTTGGAATGTGATATGTATGAATTATGTGTTAAATTAAGGTTTGCTAAGCTAGCTATTAAGATGAAGTGCAAATGTTAGTATTTGATTGCTAGTGTATATATGTGTACTAGCCGAGCTTTGAATTTAAATAATGGTTGGAGCACCATGTGTTGTAATAAGATTATTTGAGTGAAATCATAGATATTTATATGATGAATTCGATTGTGGATATACATGCTTAAATAAGATGCACACATGAATGAATAGATAGCTTGGTGTTGCATGTATTCGGTCATAAAGGTGCACATGAGGAAATGTTAGATTAATTGTATTAAATTGCTCAATGTGATTAAAAATGCGTATGACCATTTTGTGTTTGAGCTAAAGGTGGCCATATGACCTATCAAACTCCTTGTCATATTCGGCCATAAGCTAGCATAATGAGACTTTAATAAGTTAAATTTGTTTGAATTAGCTCAAGAGCTTAGAGGACCAAAGTTGGATAAGGGAAGGGAAAAAGTGATCGAATAGCCGCCGAGATCGTTCGACCACATCCGAGGTAAGTTTTAAGTGATTAAACGTTGAGTAAATTCAATCATAATAGGACATAATGAGTTGGTTTAATAAGATATGATGTGGCCATGATATGTCTTAAACTCAAATGGTAAGTTCATAAGTGTTTGGACTTGGAAATTTAAGAGCAAATTGTAATAATTTGCTTTGGACAGCAGCAGTAACGTGATTTTAGAAAATCGCTATAAATTGTTGGTGTGGAATTATAGGCTGAATAAAATATGTAATCAAATCTTAGTTAGTCTAGTTTCTTATAAAAGAGACCGTGGAAGCAAAGAAATTTCCTATAAAGAGATATTTAAATTTGTGTGGGACAGTTTCAGAATGACTCCGAAATCCCCTATTCTGTTTTTGGAAAATCATTATAATTTTTACAAAAATGTTTATAAGATAAAATTTATATTCTTAGACTCCTTAATGAGTCTAGTTTCAAATGAAATCAAATAGAACACATTATGAATTCTGTACAATGAAAAAATTGATTCGTAGTGAAGAGTGGTCAGATTAGTCAAACAGTGAAATAGGGGAAACTTTAAGAAAAATCTGTACTTATTGGGCAAACCTAAAATTCTAGAAATTTTATGGTTGGAAGATATACGAGTCTATATTCAGGGAAAATTAACGGCAAGTGATTTGGAGTTTTGTAGCTCCAGTCATAAATAATTTAGTGACTATTGCTCAGGAAAATAGCTCGTAGTGAATATGTGATTTTGTTGTAAATATGGATAAAACTTGTTTTAGTTGCTCATAAGCTATTGATTAAACCCATACGTGAATTCTAAATCGTGATATTGTAAAACGATATATGACTGCTAGACGGATCTTCGATATTAAAATTTGTGAAATTGTAAGTTTATGAGTATTCGAATATGAAATGATAGTATGGCGTGAAATTGAATTAATCATTGGAAAATGATTGGTGTAGATTCGGCCAAGACAAAGTGTATAATGATAGTATATGTGGTATGTGAAGTATATTTGGATAATTGTGATGTGAATACATGAAAATTTATATTTTGATTTAGGATTTTATGTGATGAATGTGAATGTGTATATATGTGATAAGGCCGAATGGCCAATGTGATGAATGTGAGCATGCATATGTGTGATAAGGCCGAATGGCCAATGTGGTGAATATGAACATGTATATATGTGATAAGGCCGAATGGCCAATGTGATGAATGTGAGCATGCATATGTGTGATAAGGCCGAATGGCCAATGTGGTGAATATGAACATGCATATATGTGATAAGGCCGAATGGCCTATGTGATGAATGTGAACATGCATATATGTGATGAGGCCGAATGGCCAATGTGATGAATGTGAGCATGCATATGTGTGATAAGGCCGAATGGCCAATGTGATGGATGTGAGCATGCATATGTGTGATAAGGCCGAATGGCCAATGTGGTGAATATGAACATGCATATATGTGGTAAAGCCGAATGGCTAGTGTGAAATATGTAGGCGATGTGCGTATATTGTGGCCGAACGACCAAATGTGAAACGTGTGTATTATTAGATATTTGATGAGGCAAATGAATTAAAAATATGACAGTCGATGTGAATGTTGTAACATGTGATTAAATGTACATGAAACTTGGAAATATATTCCGGGTGAGACCCGATGACTACGTGTGGAGAGTATGTCCGGGTAAGACCCGATGACTACGTGTAGAGATTTTGTCCGGGTAAGACCCGATAACTTCATGTGGAGATTTCGTCTAAGCTAAAGGTCTCGCCGATAATCCGAGTAGAGGTTAAAGCTATAAGACTTCGTGATAAGAATTGCTTATAAATATATTCAATGCGAAAGGTTAAACAGGTATGTACTCCAAGTTTATATGTGAGCTTGATTTGAACTAAATCATAAGGTAGTTATGTGATGCATACGAGAGCAATCTATGAGACTATTCTTATGATTATGTGACATCGGATCAGTGTGAGAGGTTATGTGAAATCATACGATATATCTATGTCACATGAGCTCACTTTTATGTGAAAGTTTATCTGCCTATTGTATATGATGAGATGTGCATATTCGGAAAAGGGATGGTATGCCCGAAGGAAGAGTGAAATAAAAATACGAACAACTATGTTATAATTTGATTGTTATCTGTTGACACTGCTTAAAACTTACTAAGCATTGTAATGCTTACTCCGTTTACTTTGTTTCCTCTGTTTTATAGATCTCATTGCGAAGCTACAGGCTCGGGGATCGTCAGCAACTAGTCACACTATCACTATCCACCGCTTGTTACTGTTATGTTTAGAATTATTTTATGGCATGTATAGAATAGACTAGTGGCGGAAGAATATTTTTGGTTAATGTATATAAGCCATGCGAAAATGGGATCTTATGAATGTTTACTTAGTGAAGTTTAAATTTTACCTCTGGTTGTGCTTAGTACTTATTTAAACAAACGATCTTTATTTCAAGAAAAAGTTCAAAATTTTACTGTTCTGACATGAGTTACAATTCCGGTAATGCCCCTTACCTATTCTGGCGACGGTTACGGGATAGGGGTGTTACATTACACCATGTGGGGAGACTACTCGACCCACCCAAACGCTACACACCACAGAAATTGCAGCGAGGCTGCTAGATATTGTGACGAAGTCACCAGATACAGATTTTGTGGCTAGGCCACCAGAACAACTATATATATGTGGCGAAGCCACCAGATTGCAGCGAGGCTGCCAGATATTGTGATGAAGTCACCAGAACAGATATATGTGGCGAACCCACCAGATTGCAGCGAAGCTGCTATAACGCTTCCTCCATCAATATAAACCCATGTCCGATGCAACAGAAATAATATGTCATGGCATACGTATACAGAAACAGAACATCATGCTTTTCAGAAAAAAATAACCTTAGGGGTAAAATTGTAATTTTGTATGCATAAAGGTATTTCAGTAATTATTACCTATTGCTAAGGTTTCATGCTCATTCTAACGTTTACCAAGTAATCAGAAGTACTTACCTCGTCTTTTTACCAAAGTGGGTCTGTTGGCCCATTGGCCCGTTTTCGGCCCATTAAGCCCAAAAATACCGTTGTGCACGAAAATGCACACTCTGCACTCTAATCATCCAAATGCACCATAATCATTAACAACTATCTCACGAGCGCTCGCACGCTCACGAGTTCACAAAATACCAATGTTTTGGTATTTCGACTTTTACCGATTCAGTGTAAGGGAGGGTGTCGTTTACACACCTGGTTGATGACGATTGATGACGATATCTCCCACAAGATAATCCTACAATCGATCACTAACACATTAGACTTATGAATTAACGATAACTAACATAAATCCACGTCAACTAACCCAATCATCACATAAGTTAGTCATTTACGCACGAGGGGCAAAATAGTCATTTTACCCTCCAGGGGTAAAACGGTAGTCCTACCCTACAGGGGTATTTTAGTAATTCTATAACTTATCCACTTGGGCCTATGGACCCATTGGGACCACATGGCCCATTTCAGCCCATCGCGGCCCGAAATAGCCGTCCTACTGCTAGAGTAATGAGAAGTACACACCTGTTAGGAGACTGCAGTTAATCCGCGCTCCAAGCACTCTTAGCTGACGCCCAACCCAAACGAGCACGTCACAAAGTGAAAGGGATCAGCCAAGAAGGGTATGCCTACTCTCCTCATGGTTTGCTCTATTTAAAGCCAGCTCTCCATCTACTCTTATGTTAGCTTCCCGATGTGGGATCCCTCTATCACCAGAGTTTGAAACCAACACCAACTCTTGCCATCCCAACATTGCAAAATAATCAACCTTTGCATGCCAAGGGATTCGAACCAAAGTCCTCTCACATGCCAACTCACGCCACCACCACTAGGCCATCAACTCATTTGTGTCATAAATCCAACACATTAAACTTTAAAGCGCACCTACTTGCTTCCAGATTTATTGAAAAGAAAAACCAAAATATATTGCAAGAGCCAAGACTTGAACCTTGGACCCCTTGCTTCCTCTATGGCGTCACTTCCTTGTCCCCTAAGTGGGCCACCTTGCCACTACACCACACTCCTTTTGTGTCATTTTTTAACCCTTTACTCTTAAAAGCCCAAATGCCAATTGCATCACCTGTTCATAAAATTAAAATTTCAAGACTACCATGGATTTAACTTAAGTTTGGGCCTTCCAAAGGCCCACTAACCTACTAAAATATATATTTTAACCAACCAGAACACACACAAATTTTAAAAAACACAGAAACATAGAAAACCTGAAAATTGGGGCGTTACAACTCTACCCTCCTTAAAGAAATTTCGTCCTCGAAATTTTACCTAAATCAAACAGATGAGGATATTGTTGACGCATCGCCACTTCTGGCTCCCAAGTAGCTTCCTCTCTGCCATGATTACGCCACAGCACCTTTACTAGGGGAACTGATTTCCTCCTCAAAATCTTAACATCTTGATCCAAAATCTGCACAGGCTCTTCCTCAAAAGTCAAGTCTGTTTGGACCTCGATCTCTGCAACCGGCACAACATGAGTAGGGTCAGAACGATATCGCCTTAACATGGTGACATGAAAGACATCATGAATCCTATTCAACTCTAAAGGTAGCTCCAACTGATCAGCCACTGGACCCACCCACTTAAGAATCTGATAAGGCCCAATAAACCGTGGAATTAACTTACCTTTCCTCCCAAACCTTAATATTTTCTTCCAAGGCAAAACCTTCAAGAAGACCATATCACCTACAGAGTACTCAATTTCCTTGTGCTTCAAATCTGCATATGACTTCTGTCTATCAGATGCTTCCTTCAACCGGTCTCTAATCAACTTGACCTTATCTTCAGTATCTGCCACCAACTCAGGTCCAAGAACCTGTCGCTCACCCAACTCGGTCCAACAACTAGGTGTACGACATCTTCGCCCTTACAGTGCCTCATAAGGAGCTATTCGAATACTTGCCTGATAACTGTTGTTGTATGCAAACTCTGCCAACTGTAAGTAATCCTCCCAACTGCCTCGAAAGTCGATAATGCATCCCCTCAACATGTCTTCCATAATCTAAATAACCCTTTCCGACTAACCATCAGTCTGAGGATGAAAGGCTGTACTAAAGTTCAACCGCATACCCAACGCCTCATGCAACTTTTGCCAAAACTGAGATGTGAATCTAGGATCTCGATCAGAAATAATCGACACTGGCACTCCGTGAAGTCGCACTATTTCTGCCACATACAATTTGGCTAACTTCTGAAGTGAATAATTAGTGCGGACAGGTATGACATGAGCAGATTTGGTCAACCTATCCACAATTACCCAAATCGAGTCCTTCTTCGACGGTGTCAAAGGTAACCCACTCACAAAATCCATGGTTACCCTCTCCCACTTCCAAAGTGGTACTTTCACTGGCTGCAATAGTTCGGAAGGTAATTGATGTTCAGCTTTCACTTGCTGACAAGTCAGACATTTTCCCACAACTTTCGTTACCTCTCGCTTCAATCCAGGCCACCAATACAACTCCTTTAAGTCACGATACATTTTACTCCCTCCAGGATGCATAGCACACATACCTCCATGAGCTTCTTTCAGAATTGCTTGCCTCAAGTCAAATTCCTTCGGAATACAAACTCTACCTCGGTAACACAGAACTCCCTCACTATTCAGTCCGAACTCAGAAGTATCCCCATTCTTAACCTGCCAGAATCAAGAAACCAAGGACTCATCCCTCGACTGTTTTTCCTTAATCTCATCCACCCAGGTCGGCCTAACTTGCAGTTCTGCTAACAGACTACCGTCGTCATACAGACTCAAACGAGCAAACATGGCTCTCAGATCAGATACAGTTCTACGACTTAGGGCATCAGCCACCATATTAGCTTTGCCTGGGTGATACTCAATCGCGCAATCATAATCCTTAAGCAACTCTATCCATCTCCGCTGCCTAAGGTTCAGCTCCTTCTGAGTCACCAAGTACTTAAGACTCTTATAATCTGTGTATATAATACACCTTTGTCCGTACAGGTAATGTCTCCAAATCTTAAGTGCAAAGATTACCACTGCCAACTCCAGATCATGAGTAGGATAGTTAACTTCATGTGGTTTAAGCTGTCGCGATGCATAAGCAACCACTTTACCCTCTTGCATCAGCACACAGCCCAACCCTACATGTGATGCATCACTGCATACGGTAAAATCTTTTCTAAACTCTGGTTGAATCAGTACAGGTGCCTCGGTCAGAACTTTCTTCAGCTTCTCAAAAGATTCCTGTTGTTTTTCAGTCCAAACAAACGGTACTCCCTTCCTTATAAGCTTTGTCAAAGGCGCTACCATCATAGAAAATCCTTCCACAAACCTTCTATAGTACCCAGCTAAACCTAGAAAACTTCAAATTTCTAACACTGACCTCGGTGGCTTCCATTCCAAAATTGCTTCAATCTTTCGAGGGTCTACCTTGATCCCTTCAACAGAGACAACATGCCCCAAGAAAGTTACCTTTCTCAATCAGAACTCACACTTACTGAATTTCGCATAAAGCTCCTTCTCCTTCAGCACTTGCAGCACAATACGAAGATGCTCATCATGCTTCTCCTCAGTTTCAGAATAAACCAGAATATCGTCGGTAAAAACGACCACGAATCGATCCAAGTATGGCTGGAACACTTGATTCGTCAGATCCATAAATGTCGCAGGTGTGTTCATCAACCCAAATGGCTAACCAAGAACTTATAGTGACCATACCGAGTTCTAAATGTCGTCTTGTGAATATCCACCTCCTTAGCCCTCAACCGATGATACCCAAATCAAAGGTCAATCTTGGAAAATACTGAACCTCCTCTAAGTTGGTCGAAAAAATCATCGATTCTCGGCAGTGGGTACTTGTTCTTAATCGTCAGTTTGTTCAACTGGCGATAATCGATGCACATCCGCATTGACCCATCTTTCTTCTTTACGAACAACACAGGTGATCCCCACGGAGACAAACTTGGTCTAATGAAGCCTCTATCCAATAACTCTTAAATTTGGGCTTTTAGCTCCACCAACTCCTTCGGTGCCATCCTATAAGGTGTAATGGACACCGGTGCCGTTCCAAGCAAAAAGTCGATTCCAAACTCAACCTCTCGGTTCAGGGGCAAACCCGGAAGCTCCTCTGGAAAACATCTTGAAAATCCTTGACAGTTCTAACTTTATCCACTGTCAGATCCTCAGTTTCCAATTGGCTTACAAATGCCAAATAAGCCTCACATCCCTTTCGAATCCACTTCTCGGCTTTCAATGCTGACACCACATTAGACAGATAATCCCTACGCTCGCCTATCACCAAAACCTCCTCATCTTTTGTGGTCTTTAACATTATTCGCTTAGCAGCACAATCCAGAATAACCCTATGCTTAACAAGCCAATCCATTCCCAAAATGAGATCGAATTCTCCGAAAGGTAGCTCCATAAGATCTCCAGAGAAAACTTTTCCTTGAGTTTCTATAGGGACATCTCTATACAGTTTATCTACCCTAACCGAGTGACCCAAAGGACTTAGTACAGATACCCCACCATGGTCTCCTCAGAGCACACACCCAGTGACCCAGATATAGCACATGCAACATATGAATGGGTAGATCCAACATCTATCAACACAGTGTATGGTATACTGAAAACCAGAAACGTACCAGTTATGACGTCAGGTGCATCACCCTCCTCTCAGCGACGAGCTGCATACACCAACGCCGGCTGACGAGCCTCATCAAATCTAGCACCCCTGTCAGGTGCTCCTCTTCCTCGACCGTTTCCATTACCACCTCTGCCTTGCCCACGTCCTCTTGGAAATTGTGGTCCACCCCTCACTGGTTGAGCGACCCTCTGCTCTAAAACTTGAACCTGATCTGGTTCCTGGGGACAATCCTTAACCCTATACTCCATAGATCCGCATCAGAAACAAGCACCAGAACATTTCCGACACTCACCCATATGCATCTTCCCACAATTCCTACAACCCTGCCATCTAACAGCATTTATCGGTACTTCTCGAACTGGCCCCATTACCCTTGCTCTCTTAACATTCCTGTTCATACCACCTAAAAGTCTTGAATCTCTCCTAAAACGGTTTCGATCTTTCTCACGATTCTGTCTTTCTATATGCTTCACTTCCTCAGCTATCTTAGCTTTCTCCACTAAAGCAGCGAAGTTACACTCCCTCTGCGAAGCAATCAGCACCCTAAGTTCATCTCTCAGACCATCCTCGAAGCGTACGCTACACTCATACTCTGTAGTGACAATCCCAGAAGCATACTGACTCAGTCTCAGAAACTCAAACTCATACTCAGCCACTGACTTACTCCCTTGGGCCAGGTTCAAAAATTCTTTTCGGCGAGCGTCCACATAACTAACCCCAACATACTTTCCTTTGAAGGCTGTCTTAAACAGCTCCCAAGTCATACTATCAGCAAGAGTTCTATCTCTCAATGTGAGCCACCACTGATAAGCCTCATCCCTGAGTAACGATATGGCTCCCTTCAGCTTCTACTCCACAGAGCAGTCCAGATCATCCATAATCCGCTCTGTGGCTTCTACCCAATACTCAGCCACATTCGGAGCTACACCAGATACGCCCTAAATAACTCTGCTCCATTGGCCCGAAGCCGCTCAAAAATAGACCCCCAAATTTCGTTTCCCGTACTTGCCTCAGTAACCCTTTCCAAAACTCGGAGCATTGCTTGGGACAAAGTATTGTCCCCGGTACCTCGATCATGAGACTCTACCTCTGTTGCCAGTGGTACCGATGCATCTGCTGCCGGCATATGTCCTGAAGATGAAGATTCAGCCTGAGCATTACCTTGGTCACGTCCACGGACTCTTCCACGAGCTACTCGTGTACTCATTTCGTATTATCTGATTAAGAATTTTATGAATCAGTTCAATATTTCAGTGTTTATTACAGACGTCTTATGAATAACAGTAGTTCAGAGTTTGAGTTTGTTTCCTTTTGCGGTAGCCTAGCTACAGTCTCAATCTACTTATCAGAGTTTCTATAGTTCTAGTGTTACCCTAACTAAAGTACCATGATAAGGTTTTGTACAAGCATATAACAGATATTTCAGAAACAATCAGAAAGGCTCAAAAAACTTACAGACTTGGGCCGATGATTCGGTGTGCCAGCTTTTAAAAAAAACCTAATTTTAGAAAACCGATTTTAATCTTTAAAATCATCTATTTGTAAAGAGAAAATATTGGAAACATTCTCGAAAACAATTTATAATCAAGTTCCAAAAAAAATGATTTTCGAAAACCTTTATTCAGTGTTTCTTTACAAACTCCAGTTTTTAGACCCGTTCCACAGTCGAGTTGTTGCAACTTGGCTTTGATACCACTAAATGTAACACCCCAAACCCGACCCAAACGTTATGGCTAGATCTGACGTGTCACATGGACTTACGACTTAGTATGCATTCACTGGTTTAAGTGATTAGGGTGGTCTTTGTAAAAACAGCGGTTGAATGAAAAGCCGGTTTATCAATCTTTAGGCTATCCATTTGTTGTGCTTGTTGAGTCTTGAAAATGTTCATTAATTTTGAAAACTCGCGCAGCCTAACACTAGCAGTTTTGTCATAGTATAAATATAATCAGAAAATAAAACCATAGCTGGAAAAAGAAATTTAAATAGCGGCCTTATTACAACTTAAAACCCAAAATTAAATCAGAATATAAAAATAATAAAAACAAACTAACTTAGAAAAACCAACTTTGCAGATGATGTGGCCACTCCGAATCCCTCACAGCTCCAAGCCCACTATGGTTGGGGATTTCCTACAAAGATGAAAATAAAGGGTGAGTTCAGTAACTCAGTGTGTAACATAACCCAACCATAGCCCAAAACAGATCAAACCTCAGAGTCGGACTTATCTGGGCCTTGGCCCAGTACAAAAATCAGAATGAAACCCATAGGCCCATAGCAGATACAGAACAAATATATACCATGAATGTAGAAATCCCAACCCAGAGCCATCCATAACACCCCCGTACCAGCCTTACACCATGTGGGGACACTACTCGACCCACCCAACCGCTACACACCACAGAAATTGTAGCGAGGCTGCTAGATATTGTGATGAAGTCACTAGATACAGATTTTGTGGCTAGGCCACCAGAATAGGTATATATATATATGTGGGAAAGCCACCAGATTGCAGCGAGGCTGCCAGATATTATAACGAAGTCACCAGAACAGATATATGTGGCGAGCCCACCAGATTGCAGCGAGGCTGCCAGAACGCTTCCTCCATCAATATAAACCCATGTCCCATGCAACAGAAATAATATGTCATGGCATACGTATACAGAAACAGAACATCATGCTTTTCAGAAAAAAATAACCCTAGGGGTAAAATAGTAATTTTGCATGCATAAGGGTATTTCAGTAATTATTACCTATTGTTAAGGTTTCATGCTCATTCTAACGTTTACCAAGTAATCAGAAGTACTTACCTTGTCTTTTTACCAAAGTGGGCCCGTTGGCCCATTGGCCCGTTTTCGGCCCATTAAGCCCAAAAATACCGTTGTGTACGAAAATGTACACTCTACACTCTAATCATCCAAATGCACCATAATCATTAACAACTGTCTCACGAGCGCTCGCACGCTCGCGAGTTCACAAAACACCAACATTTCGGTATTTTGGCTTTTACCGATTCAGTCTAAGGGAGGGTGTCGTTTACACACCTGGTTGATGACAATTGATGACGATATCTCCCACGCGATAATCCTACAATCAATCACTAACACATTAGACTTACGAATTAACGATAACTAGCATAAATCCACGTCAACTAACCCAATCATCACACATGTTAGTCATTTACGCACGAGGGGCAAAATAGTCATTTTACCCTCCAGGGGTAAATCGGTAGTCCTACCCTACGGGGGTATTTTAGTAATTCTACAACTTATCCACTTGGGCCTACGGACCCATTGGGACCACATGGCCCATTTCAGCCCATCGCGGCCCAAAATAGCCGTCCTACTGCTAGAGTAATGAGAAATACACACCTGTTAGGAGACTGCAGTTAATTCGCGCTCCAAACACTCTTAGCTGACGCCCAACCCAAACGAGCACGTCACAAAGCGAAAGGGATCAGCCAAGAAGGGTATGCCTACTCTTCTCATGGTTTGCTCTATTTAAAGCCAGCTCTCCATCTACTCTTATGTTAGCTTCTCGATGTGGGATCCCTCCATCACCAGAGTTTAAAACCAACACCAACTCTTACCGTCCCAACATAGCAAAATAATCAACCTTTGCCTGCCAAGGGATTCGAACCAAAGTCCTCTCACATGCGAACTCATGCCACCACCACTACGCCATCAACTTATTTGTGTCAAAAATCCAACACATTAAACTTTAAAGCGCACCTACTTGCTTCCAAATTTATTGAAAAGAAAAACCAAAATATATTGCAAGAGCCATGACTTGAACCTTGGACCCCTTGCTTCCTCTATGGCGTCACTTCCTTGTCCCCAAAGTGGCGCCACCTTGCCACTACACCAAACTCTTTTTTGTGTCATCTTTTACCCCTTTACTCTTAAAAGCCCAAACGCCAATTACATCACCTGTTCATAAAATTAAAATTCTGAAGACTACCACGGATTTAACTTAAGTTTGGGCCTTCCAAAGGCCCACTAACCTACTAAAATATATATTTTAACCAACCAGAACACACACAAATTTTAAAAAACACAGAAACACAGAAAACCCAAAAATTGGGGCATTACTCGGTGTCTCGTAGCAAGGATATAGCACATTGTAAACACTCATCAGGGGTACAAGGTAGCTAATCAAACACATGGATAGTATCATCAAGCCAGAATTCAGCTCGCTCAGCACCATCATCATCATCAGTGGCTCTGAATTCTTCATCCCCGTGTTTTTGATTTTATCAATAGGGGGCTTATGTGATCTCAACGGATCAATCACTTGAGGTATAACAGGTATCAGAGAAGGATTTGTCGGGGGTGTAGATTGTTGTGCAGCCAAATTTGTCCAGATATACTGAGTTAACTAGTTCATTCATCATTTAGTAAAAGGCTTGTTTAGCCTCTCCCTCTTGGTTACTCGAAGTCGGTCGAGAATCAATCGGTGTTGTCCCTTGCACGGGAGCAGGCACTATACTCTCGACATCATCAGCTACGGCTCGATCGGGATCCATTTACTATACGAAAAAACATTTTCAAATATCAAGAGTCATCACACTATCACAATATATAATATGGCATGTATAGCTACCATAGTATGGCATTACAAATATATCAAAACAAACCATTACTAGCCATCCCAATGGCTAGATTACAAGCATCATTTACATTTACATGCCAATATGGCCAATATACCCTATACATGCCATTACGACCATAATTGCTTTACCATATATATCGATATAGGCCAACGGATAGTGTGAGTGATCTCTGCGAAGCTTCCAATCCAACTAGCTTCTGATTTACTATAAAATAGGAAAATAAAACTAAGTAAGCATAAAATGCTTAGTAAGTTCGTATAACATGGTACTTAACTTACCATTCATTCTATTTTGAGGTAACTATGTAAGGCATATTCAATTAATTTTCCCTCAAGCCCTACACATATCCTCATTTCCCTTGTTAGTCATATAATCCATAATAACATCACAAACATATATGGGCTCAACAATAATCAAATTTCCATGCACATATGCTTTCCACAACATGTATTCCTTTAACGTGTATAAATGATCTCTTTATATTACAAGTATAATTTCATAATAGTTCATCCTGAGTTCAGATCATTCCATATCCGAACTTTACCTATATTACTCAAAATATCAAGGTAACGATTAGTACACTCAAGTTGTACAAGTCTAGAATCAAGGATGTACATACTCATCAAATAAATTCCATGTACAATATCATCATTTCATATTTCCATATATCAATTATCACGTATCACCATTTTCATGTATTTCTGGCCGATATGTGTGATAACTCATTTCTTATTCATATCTTCTCATGTCAAGAACTTTTACCCGTTGAATTTATTTGATATATCAATGGATACGCAAGTAGTACACTAGAGGTGTACGAATCAGAATCTGTCAATTCATGTCCAACGGTACCCATAGGGTACTATATCAGAGAGTACACTCTCAAGCCACACATGTATACAATAGGATTACCAATCTAGGCTAAATCCTTTTTTATGACATGTGCTCTAAATTGCTTGATCTAGATTGTAACATCTCGATCTTTGGGCCAAGTCGGAACAGTGGTTTTGGGACCATAAATCCAACATAAGAAGATTTATTTTTATTGTATTTTTATGGTCCACGATTTCACGGAATGAATTCGTGAAATTTTCGTTTAAAAATTTTGACGTTTGGGCACTTAATTTGGTCAAAAGGACTAAATCGTAAAAAGTGAAAAATGTGAGTTCTAGATGTTAAAGGTGTCAAATTGCTATGGAATTTAGATTAGAGGTCTTTATAGAGTAATTGGACCATTGGACATTTGTTGGACAAAAATGGGCATGAGAAGAGTAAAATGAACAATTTTTAAGTTAGGGGCATTTAGGTAATCTAGTAAATAAATGAATTAAAAGCCCAAAATAGCCAAAATTGGCCTCCATCTTCTTGCTTCAGCCGAAACCCCCAAGTAATCCATGGCTAGGGTTTTGTTCAAACTTTCAAGCTCAATAGTAAGTGATCCCTATCCCCGTTTTCAAAGTTCTTTACATTTTTTAAGTTCCCGTAACTCAATTTACCTATTTCTACCATTATTTTAAGCTAGGGATCATGTCTAAAAATTTACCTATGAATGAAATACATGTTTTTTGATGTCTAATGGTAGAAAATGAATGTTGGATGTTAGATAAATATCTTTTGTTAAGTAATTTTCGATGAAAACGTCCATAAAGACCGTTTTGAGGAAGTTATAAAATGTGTAGTAAAAGTGTGTTATAATGAAAATTTTGAGATGCTATATTTATGAAAATGGGGTAGCTAGGCTTGGGTAACAAAGAAATTGAGCGCATTTCATTTTACGAGCCTAGGGGCAAAAGTGTAAATATGACAAAATTTAGGGGCAAAACGTAATTTTTCCAAAATATGATATTTGGACCGCATTGAATAATGTGATTAATAATTAGACTAAATGTGACATTATAGATCAAGGAAATTGAAGTTCGGACCTAGAATGGGGGAAAATGAGGAATCGATGGTTAGGTCCCTTTTTGATAACCTTGGTGTCGAGGTAAGTTCATGTGTAAATAATACTACCTTATGTTATGTATTTTATATTTTGATATTGCATGAATTATACATTTGTTTCCATGAAATTTATCAATGATGATTATGATGAAGTTCTGATGAGTGAGAAATCCCGATTGAATCTTAGAGATGAATAGGGTACAAATGTCAAAACAATAAGGTTATTAAGATTCCATATAAGACCATATCCAGGATATGGCCTCGGTATGTGATTTCGTATAAAACCATGTCGGGGACATGGCATCGATATGATATTTCATGTAAGACCATATCGGGGATATGGCATTGAAACGATACTATATGTATGAGATTTCCAAGTAACCCTTAGTATTCTAAATGATCCAACGGGTACATTCAAAACGAGAAGGTATGTGACCGTATTACGAGTGGTACAGGTATGTACATATAACTCATGTGAAGTGAATTCGGTTTATGATGCATTATTGGTAAGGATACGAATGAGTAAGATATGTATTTATACCATGATGGTTGGAATAATTGGTAAAGGTGTTATTGCCTTAGTTATCATTATTGTATACTAAAAGAGTTTTAGACAGCAGCAGCAGTCCAAATTTGAAAATGCACCAAAAATAATAGAAAGTGAGTTAGAGGTTGAATAAAGCTTATTGAGTCTAGTTTCACATAGAAGAAACGATATAAGAAAAAGAATATCAGATTATGAGATATTTGAATTTTCGTGAGACAGAGTCAGAATGTTTTCTGCATCCCCTGTTCTGAATTGGGAAAATAATAAAAAATTGTACAAAAATATTTATGGATTATAATTCATATTATTAGATTCTTTGATGAGTTTATTTTCAAAAGAAACAAACAGGAACATCATTCGAATCTCGTATGAGAAAATAATTAATTTTTAGCGAAGAGGGGTCAGAACTATCGAATAGCGAAAAGGGGTAAATTTGAAGAATAAACTGTACTAATTGGATGAACAAAAAATTCTTAAAATTTTATGGTAGGAAGATATGTGAGTCTAGTTTCAGGGAAAATTAACAGATCTTAAATTGGAGCTCCATAGCTCCAGATATAAATAATTTAGTGTCTATGACTCGAGTAAATAGCTTGATTGGAATTTGATCAAATAGTGGAATAATATGCAATTATAATTGTGATACCTTGAAAGCATGTTGTAAGAATTTGGTAAAAGCATATTAATAAAATTTATTATTATTTTCATATTAACTTACTAAGCTTTATAGCTTACTCCCCTCCCTTTCCCATCTCTTATAGGTTAATTTTTGCTAGCTCGGGTTGGAGATCGCCGGAGATGTCATCGCACTATCAAGTTATCACGTTGGGTAAAAATGGATGCAACCCTCTTAATTTTATGGCATGTATAGGGACTAAGTCACTTTGTGAATATGTCTTTATAAGTTAGTCAAATGTATTGGCTTGTAATAGTTAATAGATTGATGTTGTGGGTAGCCATGCAAATTTGCTTATATGGCTTAAATGGTCGTAAATCAAATTTTGTATACATGTATGTGCCAATGCTTTGAAGACGTGGGTTTTGTTATAAAGAATGAATTCTTGAAGATTTAAATTAGATTTGTTGGCATGTTGATAATCATGATATAAATGGATAAATTGGAGGTAAACCAATTATATATATAGTATATGTGTTTTGGTAAGTTTGGACTCGAATAAGAGTAATGTCATGTGCATGCATGTGTTGTTGTGAGGATGCCATGCTTAAGCCTCGATTGTGGATGTATAATTGCTTAATTAAGTATGTTAATTGCTATAGAGATGTATAAGTGTATGTGTACAACTATGGGTGGCAAATGGCTTGGAAAATAGCCTTGTATCTGTCCACACGGGTAGACATACGGGCGTGTGTCTAAGCCGTGTGTGACACATGGCCTGTGCCCATGGGCGTGTGGTCTGACCATGTGTCCCTTGCATCTTGTACTTTAACTTCAAATTGGTCACACGGGCTGAGACACAGTCGTGTGTCTCGGTCGTGTGAGGGACATGGGCGTGTGCTTTGGCCGTGTGCCCCTAATTTGGTGATGACATCATAAACAGAGAGTTACACGGGCTGAGGACACGGGCGTGTCCCAAGCCACACGGGCGTGTGTGACCACACGGCTTACCCGCACAGGCGTGTGACCCTGTTTCATGATGAAATTTTCTAAGTTTTCCTAGAAGTTTTTAAAGTTTTCAGTTTAGTCCCGAATCATCTTTGATGCGTGTATAGGGCCTCGTATGCCCGTTTAAGGGACGTTATACATATGTATGACTATTTTTGATTTAGACAAAATTTTATGATTGATTTTTTTCGATTATGTATGTTTAAGTCTGGTAATGCCTCAAATCCTGTCCCGGCCTCAGACACGAGTAAGGGGTGTTACATAGATTACCCGTCTGGGCAAAATCCAATCCATAACATATGCTCAAGAGGACTCATATCACGATTACCCGTCTGGGCTAAATCCCGTCCGTAACAAATGCAGGACCTCATTCATTTTGGGAAATCACATATCCATTGAATTTTCCATTTATTCAAACAGAATTTAGCATCTTTCAAGCATGTGGTCAATCTCATATATTTATGCATTTATGCAATTCAAATATTCACATTCAACTCAAGCCTAAAATTAACATTTTTATCATTTATCATTTGTCGGGCATTATAATTGATAAGGCACTTTCACTTATCGAGCTTTAACAAGTATGTGATCATTTCACATATTTATGGCATTTATACAACTCACAAACACATTTAATTCAAGCATAAAAACATATACAATTTAGTTACACGAACTTACCTCGACAATGTTCGTGTATGTAAAATCTACTAATCCGACATTTTCCTCTTTCCTTGTTCTAGCTCCAAATTTGGTCTATCCGAATCTATACTAGTAAAATTAACATCAATTTACCGTATTTCACATTCAATTGGACTTAATTTTCATCCTAGGCAAAATTACCAATTTGCCTCTAACTTTTCCATAAATTCCAATTTCGTCCCTAGGCTCGATAAATAAAATTTGTGCAATTTACTCCCTATTCCAAGCCTAACCAAAATCCTATTACAAAATTTACAGCACATGTATTCATAAAAATTCAGCAGTTTTCTTCAATTTCACAACTTTACATTTTAGTCCTTAAATCATGTTTTCATCAAAAGTCACTTTGCAAAAGTTGTTTATCTTTCAACAGCCTTTCATTTTCTACCATAAATTTCTCATTTTCAGCATCTGCATCCATGACTCATTTCCCATACTTTGATAACGTCTTAAATTAATCCTCCAAGTAGATAGATTAGACTATCCTGGTATCAAAACTATCAAAATTACTAAAAACGGGCCAAGGAAACTTACTCAATTTGGCCATGAAAGTTTATTCTCTCTCTCCTAGGGTTACCATGTATTTTTGGGGAAGAAGATGATAAAATAAGATGATATTTCTTATTATCATATTTTAATTAATTAAATTATTTCACTTTCCAATTTAGTGCTTGCCCTTTTTCTAAATTTCCATGGATAAGTCACCAAAATATCTACATACTATGGTCTAATTACCATTTAAAGACCCCAAGTTTTGAATTCCATAGCTATTTAATCCTTATAGCTACTAGAATTCAACTTTTGCATTTTATGCGATTTGGTCCTTTTCGTAATTAAACACATAATCGATAAAATTTTCTTATCCAAATTTTCACAGACATTTCTATAATATTATGAACCATATAATAAAATAAAATAAAAATTTATTTTCAGCTCAGATTTGTGGTCTTGAACCATTGGTCCGATTTCACCGAAATTGGGTTGTTCAGACACGCCCGTGTCTCA
Source organism: Gossypium hirsutum (assembly GCF_007990345.1). Lineage (NCBI taxonomy): Eukaryota > Viridiplantae > Streptophyta > Magnoliopsida > Malvales > Malvaceae > Gossypium > Gossypium hirsutum. Next base: position 61,306,473 of record NC_053429.1, on the reverse strand, counting down.
GGCCGTGTAACTCTCTGACTTGGGTCATACAGTCAGGTCGCACACTCGTGTGCTAGACTATGTGTTGGTGCAGGGGTCACACTGCCAAGCCACACGCCCGTGTGCCAGGTCGTGTGATCAAATCTGAGCATTCTGTTTTGACATTTTAAAGATGCAGGGGACACACGGCCAGATCATACACCTATGTGCTAGGCCATGTGTCATACTTGGCTAAGACACACGCCCATGTCTCTGCCCATGTAGACAAAAATAGGCTATTTTCCAAGCCACATTTCTCACCCAATTTGTCTTCCTCTTACATTAATACTTTATCATATTCACAATCCATTTTTAAAACAATTAATTCAAGACAAAACCGAGTCTCATGCATGACATAACATCACATACAACCAATGTGCTCTTAAGCACCTCGAATAACACTTTACCATTATTTAATCAAACATACAAAACTTACTTAACTTATCAAATTCACCTATATGCGTATTTTAACAAGTATGCTAGAATTAATCATCAACATTCCAACATGATTTCTATCATTCAACCATTTAAGCACACACCAAACATGTTATAGCCCCACTAATACATATCAAAACACGTTTATCACAAGCCATTCCAATGGCTATTTACATGCCAACATTGGCTAATTAACCTATACATGCCATTATAACCATAATTTATTTACCATATGTTTCAAGATGGGCCGATGGATAGTGTGAGTGATCTCCACCAATGCTTCCAATCCAACAAGCTTCTTAATTACTATAGAACAAGGGAAAATAAAATAGAGTAAGCATGAAATGCTTAGTAAGTTCGTATAACATTGTAAATAACTTACCATATATTTATGTTCAGAATAAACTTGCAAGGCATTATCAATCAATTTTATCATAAGCCCTAAACACATATCCTAATCATGTTAGCCAAGTAATCACATATGATAGTCTTTAATCATGGATGAACAAAGTCATCAAGCATGATCCACATTCATGTAATAACAAATTCATGCATCATTATATCAAGTAATGTCACTTCCATTTATTTCATATACATACGGGTAATAATTTATTTCTAAGTCTTACTATCTCGTATAAACATCAAGAAACATGTATAGGAACAATAATAAACAAATTCCCATATACATATACTTTCCACATCATGAATTCAAATAACATATACAATTCATATCCCTGTATTTCAAGTACATTTTCATAATAATTCATCTCAAGTTTAGATTATTTCATGTTGGGACTTTACCCATTAAATCATTTGAAATATCAGTGTCACACGGGAAATACACTTAATGTGTACTAATCTATATTCATGGATGAACATATTTATTAAACAAATTCCATGTTCATATATCATCAACTTGTATTTCCATAAATCATGTATCATCATTTAATGTATTTCAGGCAGACATTTGTAATAATCCATTTCGTGTTCATATTTTCTCATGTCAAAATTTTGCCCATTGAATTTATTTGAAATATCGATGGATACGCAGTAGTACACTCAAAGTGTACAAATTAGAAATCTGTCAATACATAATCAGGGGTACTCATTAGAGTACATAATCAGGAAGCATTCTCTCGAGCCATATATCAGGAATGCTCATATGAGCCATGTAAAAAGAAGCTTATCCGAGCTAATTCAGAAAACTCATAAGAGTTTAAAATAAGAAGTTCTTAAAGAACTTTTAATCAAGAATCTCACGAAGAGCCTATCAAGAATGCTTACAAAGAGCCACGTAACGGGAGCTCTGAATAGCCATATATCAAGGAGTTCAGGCGAGTCATATCAGGACACTCATAAAGAGCTGCGTTTGTGTCCGTAACATATGCAGGATCACAACTGATCGCATAACAGGATGCTCACAAAGACTTGCATTTGTGTCCGCAACATATGCAGGATCATAACCGATCAATAAACAGGACGCTCACAAAGAGCTGCAGTAGTCGCAACATATGCAAAACTACAACCATTATAGGAAATCCAGTAATTCATCGAATTTCATTTATTCAAAAGGGACTTGACATTTTTTGGGCATTATCATTTATCGGGCTTTGTCAAATATGTCTTCAATTTCATATATATATATAATATTTATACAACTCACATGCACAACATTCAATCCAAGTATACAATTATACATAATTTAGTTACACGAACTTACCTCGACAATTGTTTGTTTACGTAAAATCTACTAATCCGACATTTTTCTCTTTTCCTTGTTCTAACTCTGAATTTGGTCTATCCGGATCTATATGAGTAAATTTAACATCAATTTAATACAATTCAAACTAAATTTAGTCTAATTCATATCTTGGGAAAACTTATCATTTTTCCCTATACTTTTAATTAATGACAATTTCGTCCCTATGCTCGTAAAATGAAATTCAAGCAATTTAATCCTTATTCCAAGCCTAGTCAAATTTTACAAGTAACATAGCCCATGTATTTCATAAAATTTAGAATTTCTCCATGACTTTTCCATTTTTACAATTTAGTCACTAAATCATAATTTCATCAAATTTCTCTTTGTAAAAGTTGTTTATCCATCAACAACCTTTCATATTTAAAAATATATTTCAAAATTTTAGCATATTCATCCATGGAATAATTTCTATACTTTGATAACTTTTCAAATTAATCCCAAAAATAGCTAGATTAGGTTATCCCGATCTCAAAAATATAAAGATTACTAAAAACAGGACAAGATTACTTACCCAATTAAGCCAAGAAAGCTTGATTTCTCTTTCCTAGGGTTTCCATGTATTTTTAGGAAAAAAATATGATATAAATGATGATATTTTTCTTTTTTATCATTTATCATCCTTTATTATTTCATTTTCCAATTTCATCATTTTCCTTAATTTATTTTCCATGGATGAATCATCATCCTTCACAACTAAGCATTTTTAATGGTCTATTTTCCATTTAAGGATATAAAATTCTAAATTCCGTAGCTATTTAATCCCTTTAGCTATTAGAACTCAACTTTTGCTCTTTATGCAATTTGGTCCTTAATCAAATTAAACATATAATTGGTAAAATTTCTTTATGAAATTTTCATACAACATTATTATCATACTATAGATCATAAAATAATATTAAAATAAGATTCCTTTTCAAAATCAAATTTGTGGTCTTAAAACCACTGTTCCTATTTTACTAAAATCGGGCTATTACAGTCACCCATCAAACCCAATACCCTTGAAATGCAAGATGTCATACCATTAAAATATCATATCATGCTATTCATTAACAATTCCAATAACTGTGGCATGCTTAACATGCTTTCAGTTTACCAATTTCAGTGGCATGCTTTATGTAATAACCTATTTTTAGTCAAATTGAAACAGTGATTTCAGGACAACAAATCATATGTCAAAAAATTTATTTTATTATTATTTTAATTTCTACAGCATGATATTATGATTTTGTGAAAATTTCATCAAGAAATTTTATCGTTTGAATGTTTAATTCGATAAAAAGGACTAAATCGCGTAAAGTGTAAAACTCGTATTCTTTTCGCTAGAGGTATTAAATGGATATGAAATTAAATATTGAAGGTCTTTATGTGGTAATTAAACCATTTTTATAGTGGGTGGACATTTATGGACGTGCATTAAGTGATTTTTATGTTTAGTAACCAAGGTTAAATGTGTAATTCAATAAATAATTTAAAGTAAAAAAAAAACCCTAAACCAAGCTATCATCTACATCACATTATTATTCCACAAAAAATATGAAAATAAAACATCCATGGAATTTATTTAGGTTTTGAAAACTTCATGGTTAAATTGGTGAGTGATTTTTGTTCTGTTTTTAATGATTTCTATGTTTTCGATATCGTTGTAGCTTAATCTAGCTAGCCTAGGGACTAATTTGCAATTTTTTAAAGGTTTATGGTTTTTATAGTGATTAATGAGCATGTGTTTTGATGTTTAATGGCAGAAAATGTATGCTTGTTGTTAGATAAACAACATTTGTTAAGTGATTTTTAGTAAAATGTCCAATTAGGGATTAATTTGAGAAATGTGTAAAATTCATGGTTAAATAGTGAAATAAGTGAAAAAATGGGCTTCTAGGGACCTAATTGAAATTTGGCAGCATGGATTTAGGTTGAATTGCATGAATTTGTAATTTTACAAAGTAAGGACTAAATTGTAAAAATGTGAAATATTAGGGGCAAAAAGGTAAAGTTGCCTTAAAGTATACTTTGGACTAAATTGAATAGTGTGATAAGTTAACTTTGATTATATTTAGATCAAGAAAAGAGAAGTACGAATTTAGATCGGGGAAAGAACAAGGTCTTGGACTAACCGACTTGTTTCATCATTTTTGCATTCGAGGTAAGTTCGTATGTATTAAACATTATTATATTTGTGTTTTAAATGCTTTGATATTCCATAAATTGAGAATATGACACTGTGAACATATTCAACGATAATTTGGCAAGTAAGAAATCCCGATTGAACCTTAGGAATAGATTAGGATACAAATGACATGTCATTAGGGATTATGTGATTTGGTTGTTGGTCTGTACGTCCTACCTGTGGCTAAGTAATTCGGCATGTGTTGTGGATACTCGTCAGCTTGTGTGAACAGCACCATGTAGCTTCACCATGACCGTCAGCATGTGTGAGCAGACCCATTAATAGCTCGAGAGTGAGCATTATATGTGATATGAGACTGAGATAGCTTTGGCTATATATATGTGTGTGGCACTTATGGTGTGAGATTCTCGAGTATCCGATAGTATTTTGAATGGATCAACGGGTATATCAAAGATGTGGTTGTGTACAACAAAGTGGTACTGGTATGTACATAAATCGTACAAGCATTGAATTGAAGAAACTTGTGAAATTTATGTCAAATTTTGAGAATGGAAATTGTGGTAGGTTGATGGTTCAAAATGAAATAGGTTATGATATGTTTTAATTGCTTAATTTTTGCATATTTGGTAAATTAAGTTTATTGCTATACAAACTAACTCCGCTTTATAGCTTACTTTTTTTTATTTTCTATGTTTTTGTAGTGAAATCAAAGCTAGATCCGATTCGGGAATCGTCAGAGACTTCATCACACTATCCAAGTATCACTTTGGTACTTTTGAACTTAAGTATTTTGAGTATATGGCATGTATAGGGAATTTGTTCGTGTTGGTATATGTGTTGTTAATGAATTTAGTCATTTGAAATGGCTTGTAATTATTAAGAGTTTGGTCTTGTATATAGCCATGAGAGTTGGCTTAAATTGGTTGGTTTGGTTCTATATATATATGCATATGGCTTTTGTTGTGAATTTGTTAATGGAAGTATGATGCTTGTTTATTATAGGTATTGTGGATGTCAAATGATTGATATTTGAGAAATAGTATGCTTATTTGTTTGGGCAAAATGATGCATGTTTAAAAGTGTCCTTTTAGTTGAATTGTAAATGTAAATTTGGTATAAATGGAATGGCCTATTTTGTGACTTCTGTGTATTGTGGATGATGCTATAGAACTAGCATGAATTAGGCTTGATTGAGTTGATTTGGAATGCCTACTATATGACATGTTTTGTGCCAATTGGGTTGATGTTGGTGAAAGCAAGTTTGGGTGGGAAAATGGCTTGGTAAATAGCCTACTTTTGTCCACACGGGCAAAGACACAAGCATGTGTCTCAGCCATGTGTGACACACGGTCAGGTTGCATGGCTGTGTGTCTCCTGGTGTTAAATTAGAATTCAAGTCAGTATGCTCCACACGGTCTAGCACACGGGCGTGTAACTTCACCGTGTGGTATAAGTCAGTATACCCTACAGGTTTGGCACGACCTAGCACACGGCCCGGCACACTGGCGTGTGTAACCATTTCTTAGGGCACACGGGTGTGTGTGTTGGCCGTGTGACCCAAGTCAGAGAGTTGCACGGAGTCGGACATGGGCTGGGACATGGCCATGTGATTCCATTTCGAATGTTCAAACAGCCTGTGACACGGGCGTGTCTTTGGCCATGTGAGCCTGCATGTGTCCCTTGTAGTTTGAAAAATTTTCTAAGTTTTGTAAAAACTTCCTGAGTTATCGGTTTAGTCTCAAATCACTCTTAAAGCATGTTTTGGGCCTCATAGGCTCGTATTAGGGACATTGTGGTTGATGCAGAATGATGTTTACAAGGAATTAAAAAATGTATGTGAAATGTATGTTTAATCGTGTTATAAGTTCGGTAATGCTCCGTAACCCTAATTGAATATGGGTGAGGGGTGTTACACTTTACATCCAATCGATATACACAGTAAGATTCAGTGACATGCTTTTACATGCAATCAACAACATTAATACATCATACATTCCAAAAAAACATACAATCAAAAACTACATTTGGCACTTACACACCCATTTAATCACAAATAAAAGCCTATAAACATTCAGCCATCACTTCTTAACACTTACCATGTTTGGCAATCCCTTATCCAACACAAGGCCATTTGGCCATGCACAAAATCAACATGTACAATTGACCAACATGCACAATTGACCAACATGCATATCACATAATTTTAATAATCACCGAAACACCCAAAGGTAAGACCCACACCTGATTACGCAAATTCATAGCTCTAGACTTAACTCTGCAGCTCTTAAGACTCAGATCTGATTAGATCTAATTTAAATTTCTACCCAACATAGAGAATAATCATTAAAAATAAGCCCTAAACCACCCTATATGTAACACCTCTAACCCGTATCCGTCGCCGGAATGGGGTTATGAGGTATTACCGAACGAGACACAACTTCCAGACATTCATGGATGCATATAGGAATTAATCATTTTAATTCATCACAAATGAACATATACTAAACCAAACCAAAACATTACAGATTACACATAAATCAATAAACATTCAACCATAAATTATTATCAACTGGCCAAATATAAACATATGAATTGAACAACTCATTACTCAATATTCAAGTCCAAATATACATGCAACTTTATTATAAGTTTTGACTAAACCAAGCTTACTTATTTTCTATTCCATTAATATACACAAAACGTCATATAACATATACTTAATAATTAAAGCACAATAACTAAGCCACATACTAAATTTGCATCAAACTATCTTGTTTAATAAAAGCATAAGTTACTATTCATATGGTCAATTTCTAAAGCTTTAGCCGAATATTAAACATGCTAAATACCTATGCTTTATTTAATGTCTCTTTCCATTATACTCTATCACTTTACACGCATGAAACATTTCAAAGAACTAAACCAATAAATCAAACATATTTTACCTTTCACATCAACACATCAATAATATATATTTATGCATAATATATAGCAACTATTTGTCCAACACTCTAGCATACCATAACTGAATTTTAACATGCAAATATTACTTAGCATGCAAAGTAACAAAGGTCATATTCAAGACTAATTCAATGATCACAAATTCGGCTAAGTACATAAATATACATATAGCCAAAATTTATGTCATGTCAAACATATTACAAATATATCTCAACTAATGTATAATTATTAAATCAATACATAATCGAATACACAAAAACATATATGTATGATGATTTAATCTTATAAGCCAAAACAACCCACTTTCAAATCACAAATACATGTTACCCCAATTATCTAACATTAACTGAAAGCTAATTCACCTTGTTTGCAGAATCAAACATGGTCATTTCACAAGCTATTCATTATACTTAAAGTCTCATTTACAACCAATGATCAAAGACATATGAATATTATCCATGTCTACTTCATCAAATAATCAAATATCAATACTTCAACTCAGCCATATACCTAATACAAACCACTTATATATCATGCATTTCACTTAACAATAATATTCAACCACAATTTCACATCAAACCAAATATATACCATACATATATACTTTGACATAACTTCATCACCATTAGCAAATATATCAACCATGATTCACATATAAATATATAATGGCCGAACCATCAAAACTAAACTTAACATAATGATTAAGCCATTTTCGCATGGCTCATATTTACTTAACTCAAAAACAAACATAAACATAAACTAGCATATACATGCCATAGGCTTAAGTTCAACTTATAAAGTACCGAAAACATTCGATTGTGTGATAAACTTTGCTGACGATCCCCAAGCTCATAACTTGATCCAAAATCTATAAAACAGAGGCAAACATACACACACAGTAAGCTATCATAACTTAGTAAGTCATAAGCAAATAAATAACTCAATGACTATTAACTCAATTAATCATACCAATCCATGCTATCATAATCACATTTAATTTCAAACTTACAATTTCATATACAACATATACTTTCATTTAGATGAATATACATATATCTAATGTTAAAATATCATTCAATTTCAAAGCCATAAAATCATTATTTAACCGAATATACATAGACTCATATACATATATTCATGAATCATTTCATAAATATTCACATTTTATATTCATAAGGCCGAATATAATCATTCATATATGTTTACACATAGATCACAAATATGATACCACTATACATAACCTTTGGCCGAATGTACATTTCATATACACATATATTTTCATTTACATCATATATAATTTGTATCACATATCAAATAACCAACTTACCTTATTTTCAAATAGGAAATAAACTATTACATACATGATCACTTTAGCTTGTTTTACACATTCAATCACAACTTATCATTGCCCGTTGAACCATTCAGAATTGAATAGGATACTCAGATAATCACACATATCGTACAATGCCAACGTCCCAGACATGGTCTTACATGTAATCACATATCGATGCCACTGTCCCAAACAGGGTCCTACACGAATCAAATACAATGCCGATGTCCCAGATATGGTCTTACACATCACATATATCGATGCCAACGTCCCAAATGGGGTCTTACATGAGAACACATATCGGAAATCCTATGTCATGACATATGTATCCTAGTTATTCCTAAGATTTATACGGGGCTTTCAGACATCGCAACTCGATCGAATTGAACTCGTACACATAGCTTTTAAGCTTATACATGTTCGGCTTCCACATATATACTATCACATTATTCATTTCAGCATATATAGTTCGTATTTAATCAAATAAATAACATCTATTTGCTTATAAACTTACCTTGGACAACGATAATCTGAACGGAACGACTAATCGACAACTTTGGTTTTCCCCCGATCCAAATTCAATTTCCTTGGTTCTTGATCTAGACATATTCAAATTAAACTCATTCAACATAATTTCATTCATTTTAGTCTAAAATCACATAAATGGGCAAATTATCATTTTACCCTAACATTTCACACTTTTTACAATTTAGTCTAAATTGCACAAAACACAAAACATGCAAAATTAGCACACGCCATGCTTAGGATGAATGTTACCCTTGTTCATACAAGTTCATACATTTTATTTATTTCATGTTTTAGTCCCTCAATTTATTATTTTTTCAATTTAGCGCTAATTACCCAAAATCATCAAAAATTCCAATACAAAACATATTAATCCAAAACATATTTTTCATAATTCATCAACTAACATCACAAAGCTCAATTATTCATCAATGGCATAACTCAAAATATTCATCAAAATCAGAAATTCAAACATGGGCTTTGTACATTACACTGCAACGATCTCAAAAATGTAAAAATCATCAAAAACTGAGCTAGTTACATACCTTAATCAAGCTCAACAATGGCCGAATACCCTAAGCTTATTTCTTTTCTTTCTTTCTCAATTTTAGGTCAAAAGTATGAACAAAATGAATGGCTTTGAAGTTTATGTTTTATTATAACATATATTATTTAACATTTTACAAATTTAACCTTTATAAATTAACATAACAAGTTAATAATGCATGCCATTACCGTCCATTCATATATTCAGTGGCCTAATTGCAACATAAATACTTTAAATTATAAAGACGCATTCAATTCGGCCCTTACATATTAAACCATCAAATTTTCATTTTACGCGATTAAACCCTTTTTATTAAATCAGCACTCAAACAACAAAATTAAAACACTAAAATTTCACAGATATAAATTCGCACATAATAAACACAGAAAATAATTTTAAAATACTTTTTTAACTCAGATTTGTGGTCCTGAAACCACCATTCTGAATAGAGTCTAAATCAGGCTGTTACACTATAGGGTTTGGCCATAACAGAGAAAGAGATCATCTTTTCAGAACTAGTGTTGGAGATCAATAATTACTCTATTTTGGCATAAGATGGGATTGCAAACAATTTCCAATTCTATTGTTGATCCGAACGATTTGGATCTGGACCTTCAATCAACAAAATATATAAGAGAATGAACATGAGAGGTTTGTCCATGGCAAGTATCAATAAGCCATTACAGAAAATAGAAAAGGAGAAAAAAGGACTTAGATCTGACTTAAAAAAACTGCACTTACACTACTCAATTCGGATCTAGAATGATTGGAATGCAAAACTGACACCAAATATAAAAGAAAATAAGGGTGATTGGAATGCTTCAAGGGGTGACAATAGTGTAAAATGGGCAACAATAGTGCAACAACAGTGTGGAAAAAACAACAATGGTTGATGGTTTCTAGTGGACAATGGTAGAAATAGTGGATGGTCTACTAGGCAGCGGCAAAAAATGGGGAAAAAAAGAATATGGGAGGAGAATATGGTTGAAGGGTGCATAGTGGAGAAGAAAAGAAAATAAAATTCAAAAAAGAGAAGGAAAAAATAGGGTGGAACGACATAGACAAGGAACAAATGGTCAAAAGAGGCTGAATTGTGAAGAAAAATAAATTAAATACCTAAACGGCATGAGACGATAACTGCTAGGGTTTTGGGCAAAATACAGTAAATAAAAATTATATAGGAGAAGAGAATCGAACTCGGCCTCAAGGAAAATTTCACTAACTTTTAACCATCTAACTAGTAACACAATCTTGCTACAACCATACAAAGTTAACAATAAAAATTTTGGATGTGACAACTCTCTCCCCTTAAAGGAAATTTGAGCCTCGAAATTTACCTAATTCGAACAAATGAAGATATTGTTTACCAATAGAGTCCTCCAATTCCTAAGCGGCTTTTAACCAATCGAACCAGTTTCCTCCTCAGAACCTTTACCTCTTGATCCAAAATCTGAGCAAGTTCCTTCTTAAAAGTCAAGTCCAATCTAACCTCAATCTCCTCAATAGGGATAATATGAGAAGGGTCAGATCTATACTGTATTAACACCGAAACATGGAATATGTCATGAATACGGTCCAGCTTGAGAGGTAACTCAAACTGGTAAGCTACTGGTCCAGTCTTCCTAAGAATCTGATAAGGTCCAATAAACCTAGGCTCCACTTGCCCATCCACCCAAACCTCAGAACTTTCTTCTATGGAGATACCTTCAAGAAAACCTGATCACCGATACTGAACTCAATATATTTTCTCTTCACATATGCATAAGACTTCTATCTATCCAAAGCCAATTTTAATCTGTCCTAAATCAGTTTGACTTTACTATGAGTCTCTTGAACCAAATCCAGACCCAAAACCTTTCTCTTGCCCAACTTAGTCCAACACAAAGGGGTATAGCACTTACGACGATACAAAGCCTTGTAAGGTGCCATTTGTATGCTAGACTAGAAACTGATGTTGTAACACCCCAAACCTGACCAACAAGGTTCGACCCAAATTTGGTGTGCCACATTAGCCACCATAGTGACTCTCCATTTACTCCCAACCTAACCTCCAACACACCACTTAAAGATAGAAAATAATGTGTTAAATTAAACATTGCAACGTAATTGTTTCATACACAGAATATAAACATGTGAGCTCAGGTTCGCATACATTTTAAGTTTACAATATATAGTTTTGCAAATGAATAGACTTAGTAACTAGAAAATACTCATGTGAAGCTTATCATAATATAGTAGGGTTCACATAAATACACGATTTGTACAATTACTTTGGTTCGCAATCTATAGGTGAACGCATGTAATTTTTCAAGTCACAGAAAACTATACTTCCAACAAATCAGACTTACAAATTATAACCAAAGAAATATACATAACACTCATGCATGACTAAACTTTGATCTTTCCTCATTATACTTAATAATAAGTTATTCCAGATATGGTTTGCAACAACATGTAAAGTTCAAACAGAGTCAGCTTATGGAAATTCTAAACTCTCATAAATTTCTAAAGCCCATCGCCTATTTTCCTAAGTTTACCAATATCTAGTCAGGAGTGAGCCTCGCCAAGTCATCTACCTCGCTACTGCTAAACGTGACCTACTTACATACGAAGTAAGAGAGGAGTGGGTGAGTGAGTTAATTGCAAATTCAATGAATAACTAAAAATCCACATGATATGGTTTAAAATAAAGCTAAAAAAAACTTAGTCTTAAAATCATTTTGTGTGTTAGGTTCGTAGGTAAAAGCGCAAGACCTAGTTCGCAGATCCTATCAGAAAACATAAAATTTGTAAAAATAGTTTCAAAAGCTTAACAATCAAATCTCAAAGTTTGTGAATAGAACACGCCTTAGTCGCGAGGCCTGTTTCACCTAAAAACATTTAAAAACTCGAGTCCGGGTTCACCTTAGGTCGTCAAGCCAACTCGTACATACTTTTTAGAGAACACGAACAAGGTCTACCTTAGGTCGCAAGACCGATTCGTTTACCAAAATCTTGTCTCATTGGATATGCAGATATTTATATATCACCTTAGAATGACTCAGAGAGTCTAGAAACATGACCTATAAGTTCAACACGAGGCAATATACTCTTTTATACCCCAATATATCCCAGTGAATGGAGCACAGCTCGACATTCCCTTATCTCTCTACAAAGTTGTGTGTACTCACAATCCTTTGGTGTACCAACATATCCAACATTGCTGACAAAGGAAAACACACAGAGACTTATCACAAACAGCTTGCATAGGGAGCTTAATTATTGCAGAGAGCTCACACAGGAGCATGCTTGAAAACACTTGTTAAAGAGTTCGCAAAAAAGTTCCTGAAAACACAATTTATAAAACTACACTTTAAAAACATCTTTTAAAACATACGCTCACTTAATAGCATGCGTAAAACCTATCTTTAAATTCATAGCTTAAAAACATATCTTGAAAATAGAGTCTTAGAACTTGAAAATAGGGTTACATTGAAAACTAACTTTTGAAACATAGTTTAAAATCAAAGTTCTTGAAAACCACCATAGTTTGAACACAAGATACAAACTTTAAAACAGTCATGCTAAAAAACATTTTAGTGTACATACTTATGACGAATCCTAGATCACTCACTGAAAAACATGATAGTTTAGCATATTTTTTATGAATCCCCGGTCACTCATCGAAACCGAAAATTTAAACAAGCTTAGCTTTGCCTTTATCCTTGTCGGTATATGGTCTAGCTGGTTCACAATAAACACACATAGATTACGTAAAAAGACCAAACTTACAGAATTCACACATGTAAGCGAACCTAACTTTCGGGACAATTAAACTAATAGGATAGAGGCTTACCTTGGGTGCTACAAACTTGACTCAAAACAAAGACTTGATGGTAGAATATTCAATGAGAGAATTCTTATGAATTAAGGGTCATATTTATAGACTTAAGTGTCCTAAAAATCCTAGGATACCCTACCTGACTTAGGAAAGGTGTTACTTGTATGTAAAGTATCCCTAAATATACCAAATCTTTATTTCCTAATTCGAGTCTACCTCAATATTTATGTAACACCCCTTACCTGTACTTGAGGCTGGGATAGGATACGAAGCGTTACCGAACACATACACAGTCAACCATGCAAACATCGGGCTATAAAATTTTTTCTTTAAAACAACTTCATTCATACATACACAATTTGTCCCTAATACGGGCCTATGAGACCCAAAACAACCATCGAAAAAGATTCGGGACTGAATCGAGGACTTTAGAAAATTTTGGGAAAATTTCCCTAATACAGAGCCACACGCCCGTGTGAGACAGGGGACTCGCCCGTGTCCTCTGGCTATGTAACTCTTTGACTATGATGTCAGCACCAATTTAGGGTCACTAGATCGTATCACACGCCTATGTGGCCAGACCGTGTGGTCAATAAAAATTAAATTATTTTTCATAAAAATTATGCAGACTTCACACGGCCAAAGTACATGCCCATGTGGGTAGGTCGTGTCTCTCACACAGCCAAGACACACGCCCATGTCCTAGCCTGTGTGTTTACTACTGGGCATACTAACTTGTACAATTTAGATGCAGAGGACACACGGCCATTCCACAAGCCCGTGGGGCAAATCATGTGTCACACACGGTCTAGACACATGCACCTGTGTCTACCCATGTGGACCATTTAAAAGGCTATTTTCCAAGCCAATTGTCACCCTCAATCATTTATACACACAAGCATATTTCATAGCATACAACATGACATAATTAGGCACTCAAATATTCAACACCATGGCACTTTCACACCTTTATAATGTTGTTCTATTTCACATTCAATTAGTCTCACCATTTGGAGGCATTCCACACCAATTTCATGCATAATAAAATTTGTTACCATAACCTCAAATTACACATTCATGTCTATAGCCATTAAGTCATTCCTTATCCTTTAACATCTAATCCATACTTCATCATACATTCACTAAGCAATAATACATCACATCATCAAGGCATTAACACATGCAAGCATGGGTGTTTAGATTACAACCCCATAATCAATTATAAGCCATATCACATGGCCATTACAAAATGAATCATCAACATCATAGGCCTTCACAATTTGGCCGAATAGCATGACACATATCACAAAATAACCAAGTCCCCTATACATGCCATACTCAAAATAACAATTTCATTATACCTAATATTCTTTTGATAGTGTGATTGAATACTCCGATAGCTTTCGATCCCCGAGCTAGCTTGGCAGAACAACAAAGGATGGAATGAGAGGGGGTAAGCGTTAAAGCTTAGTAAGTCCACATGAAAATAACATGCAATGATAGTAAGCAATTAACATGCGAAGACATAGTAATGCATACATAAGGATTATTCATCATTTAAACTTCTTGACTTACTTATCATATGTACACGTATACTTTCTCACCACAAATCATTCTTTATCAAGGCATTATTCATAGGTTTAGCGTACATACATGCACTCATCGTAGTATATCATGTAACCATACCTCTTTAACATCTCCTCCTTGGGACTTTCATCACATCCATTACATTACCCATTAAACACTCGAAATACTATTTGATACGCAAAAACTTGCACATAAGTGCCACATATACATACGTAGCCAAAGCTACCTCATAACATGTAACGTTCGTAATGGAGCTACTCACGGGCCTACTCATATAAGCTATCGATCAAGGTGTAACTACACGGGCTGCTCACACAAGCTGTCAGGTATCCAACCCACTCAAGGATTACCTAGCCACCGGTAGGACACAGAAGACCATTTCCCGAAACCCAATTACTTGTATTGCATCCATTATGAACTCAGACCAACTCAACGAGTTCGGATGCTCTCATCCATAATGAACCTAGACCAACTCAATGAGTTCGGTTGCCACATACATATCACGAACCCAGACCAACTCAACGAGTTCAGATTTCTTAATTCCTAGTGACATGTCATTTAAATCCTAAATTATTCCTAAGGTTCAAACTGGATTCTTTCTCATATACACATAGCATCTCCATCGTACTTGCTCGTAACGTCGTGGATAACGACCAATATCAATCATACTTAGAAGGTTATCATTAGGCATAACATACATAATATTGATAAAACATTTAACACATAATGTCCACACATCAAAATATAATACATTGTCACATTATTTACACGTGTACTTACCTCGGTACAAAATGATGGTAATCGAGCCTAATCGTCGTATACTTTATTCTTTCCTCGATCAAGACCCGGTTCACTTTTTTTATCTATAATGCCAAATTTAACTTGTTTATTAATCTCATTATTCAAATCAATCCATAATTCATGCTTTGGTAAGATTACCTTTTTACCCCTAACTTTTCACTTATTTACAATTTAGTCCCTAAGCTCGTAAAATGAAATGCATGCATTTTCTTTGTTGCCCAAGCCTAGCCGAACCTATACCATGCTCATTTCAGCCCACATTTTTCCTTTATTTCACATTTTTATTACCTACTTTTACACTTTTACAAACAAGTCCCCCTTTTAGGTGTTTTCACTAAAAATCACCTAATAAAAGATATTTACCATGCATCAAACATTCATATTCCTCCATTAATCATAAAAATACATGCATGTTACACATGGGTTAAATTTCATACATGAACCCTAGCTCAAAATATAGCTAGAAATTGGCAGATCATGCTTCAAAGACTTCAAAAATACAAAGAACATTAAAAATGGGGCTAGTGAGCACTTACAATCAAGCTTGAAATGTTGAACAAAAACCCTAGCTATGGCTATTGAAAAATTCAGCTATCACTTGGAGAAGATGAGCATATATTTTCTTTGATTTTCCCTTTTTATTCTTTTAATTACCAAATGACCAAAATACCTTTAAGGCTTTTCTTTCAAATTTTTCCTATGCGTGTCCATTTTTGTCCAAAATTATAGAAATTGGTCAAATTGCTAATTAGGACCTCCTAATTTAAAATCTAAAGCAATTTCATGCTTAAAGCTTTTAGAATGCAAGTTTTGCATCTTATTCAATTTGGTCCCAAAAAAATTCAATTAGACATTTTATGCATAGAATTTATTCATAAAACTTACACATAAGCATTCATTCATATTATAGACCTCATAAAAATCATAAAATAATTATTTCTATCTCAGATTTGTGGTCTCGAAACCACTGTTCCAACTAGGCCCTAATTCGGGATGTTACACTTTGACTGGTGAACCCCTAATTTACAACTTACCCGTAAAACCCTAGTTCACCAAACATATTAGCGAACCCTCTTACTGTGTCTTTTGGTATAAACAACAATGTTGAAACACTTGGCAAACTTTTTACTGATACTTTTTTGGCAAACCCCCCTTTAGTGAACTCTTTAGTTCACCAAAGTACTAGCAAATACTTACTTGCAAGGACAAATCTTCCAGGCCCATTCTCGAGATGTTACAACTATCCCCCACTTAAGACATTTTATCCTTGAAATGTTCTTCATCAAAGAGTTGAGGATATTTTTGTTTCATTAATTCTTTTGTTTCTCAATTAGCTTCGTTGGTCATGTGAGTTTGCCACAACACTTTGACTAAGGGAATTCTCTTACTTCGCGAGCCACAATCTTTATTGGTTCTTCCTCATAAGTCAAGTCAGGTCTTAGTTCTATTCCATCTATTGCCACCACATTAGATGGGTCTGTGCGATATCTCCTTATTAGAGAGACATGGAACACATAACGGATCTTATCTAGTTTACATAGAAACTTGAGTCGATATGCTACAGGGTTAATTCTTTCTACCACTTCATAGGGGATAATGAACCTTAGGCTTAGCTTTCCTTTACACCCAAACCTTAGGACTTTCTTCCATGGTGATACTTTAAGAAACACATGCTCGCCCACTTGATACTCAACATCTCACCATTTCAAGTCAGCATAAGACTCTTGTTTATCTAAAGCAGTCTTAAGTCTTTCACATATTAACTTTATCTTGTCTTCAATTTTGCAAACCAACTCAGGTCCAACGATTCGCTTCTCATCCAACTTAGCCCAACAAAGAGGTGTTCGACACCTTCTTCTATACAATGTTTCAAAAGGCGTCATCTGAATACTTGCTTGGTAACTATTGTTATAGGTGAACTCTACTAAGATAAATAATTGTCACTCCCTATATTTTATTTATTTATTTGCGTTAGTTCATGACAAATGGGATTAAATAGCCTAGTAGTTAAGTGTATGAATTTATTCCAAGTGGTCCTAAGTTCAAGTCCCCATAATCTTACCTTTTTAATTAAAATTTTGACAACTTAGGCTAGTGTGAACACCCTTTCCGTCCGACCCAAATCTTGCCATACTTGGGAAGATTCTTTCCTTGATTACATGGTCAACATTCTCCTTTTTCTCTCCTTTCCACTCCCATGATCCCTTTTCCATGCCTTTGTTCCCTTAACATACCAAATTTCCTACTTTACCTTACATTGGCCAGCCATGTACCTAGACATATCCATTTCACTTTTTATTTTTAGTTTTTTTTTTCTCTCCTTCCCTCTTTTTTCCATCCACCACCTTGCTCCTCCCATTTTCTCTTTTTTTTTCTTCCATTTCACCACCTAAGTCACCATTTTCTTCTCATTTCTCTTCCACTCCACCATTACATAAGGTCGTCGCACCTCTGCCTCACCACCATCTCTCCTTCGTTGTCGCTGCGCTGCCACCGCCAACCACCATTGAAAATTCTCGATTTTCTTCTTTTCTCCTTTGTTCGTAATTGATTTCTTTAACCTCTCAATTCTAATTTTGTTCATAAAAATATTATCTAACACTCTATTTTTTATTTCTAACTTTTATTTTTATAATATGATTTTCTCCATTTAGTGACGAATCCTCCTCTATAATCAATATTTCGTGGGAAGAGTTGAGTCATTTTCCTCCATAACTGCGTAAGTATTGTCGGCCCTCTATTCTTGTTACACTCTCGTATATTATATACATGCACACTCGATTAAGACAACTCTAACCATTTCAATTTATGTGTTTCACTGAAGTGCAAATCAAAGATCCTAGATTCATGCCCCCACTTGTAGAAGTGTCTGAATAAGTTGAAGGATTACGTAAGTATCTCACCAAATCAAATAATTGAAGGATTATTTATTTTAGTTACCCATTCTAATACATGTGAATGGTTTTAACCTTAAAGGCTTGAGAATCAAACTCTCTCGTTAGAAGTTAGAATCAAGATCATTGCGAACAGAATTGCAAAGGTGTGGGGATTTATTTTTGTTAACAATGGTTGATACCATATTTTATCAAGATAAAGATATTTCTTCAAATAATTAATTAATGTTTAAATAATTATCTGAAAAGTGATATTGGGAAAATACTTTAAGTGTTCGTATGGATTGATAAAAATCCATTAAAGGAGGATTTCAAGTAAGTGTTTCCAAAACTTGAGATTTGTGATGAAATATTGCTTTGTGTGATTTTTCTGTTAAAAATATTTATGTGTGATTTCCTTACACTCATGACATGTGATATATGGCGATTTGGATAATACATACATTGTAAACATGTTATTGTTACATTGATATTCTGATTCGTGTGTGATTATGAATATTTTGATTATGATTTACATGTTAAGCACCT
Organism: Gossypium hirsutum; assembly: GCF_007990345.1. Classification (NCBI taxonomy): domain Eukaryota; kingdom Viridiplantae; phylum Streptophyta; class Magnoliopsida; order Malvales; family Malvaceae; genus Gossypium; species Gossypium hirsutum. The sequence goes on along the minus strand of NC_053429.1, from coordinate 61,287,140 downwards.
ACTTTTCTGCCTATGATTCGCATGTTAAGCATGTCATAATTCTGATTCTAATTCACATGTTAAGCATGCCATTGTGTTAAATCGAAAATAAATTTGATTCCCATATAAAGCATGCCTACTGTAAAGTTTGTTCTGTATGCCATATCACATGCATGGGGTCGGGATAATGTGTATAGAGGAAGTATCTGGCAGTAAATCTGTAATTTCTAGTGGCTTGACCACAATATTCTGCATTTGGCAGTATATCTGTGATTATTTGGTGGCTCGACCATAATATTCTGTTTTGGCAGTTCAACTGCACCATCTGATGGCTTGTCCACAATATTGATATGTTACTAGATGGACGAGTTCTAAAGAACTCATTATGGTGTGTAGCAGAGATGGGTAGGATCTATTTTCTGAAATATATGCACTGATTTTGAAAAAAAAGGTTGCATGGACATCGTCATTATGCATTCTGATAAATGTGATTTTGTAAACTGAATATTATAAGAATATGATTTGCTTAAACTGATAATATTATGTGCTAATTTATGTTATTATGAATTGCAACCCACACTGGGCTTTTTAAGCTCACCCCTTTTTGTTCTGACCTTTTAGATAATAATCGAGGTTAGGATGGTTACGACTTTTGGAGGTACTCTCAGACATTTTCAGAAAAACTTATTTATCTGGTACTTGATATACTTTGGGATGTGTTTTTATTTTTGTGGACTTTGGCTTGGGACTTTTGTTTGGACTTTGGTTTTTGGGTGGTTTTTACATGATTTACATTTTTAAACTATCACTTAAGAAGATTTACGTAAATGATAAATTAAAATGGATTTTTCACAATAATGTTAAATTCATCTCGACGATAATGTTTTCGAACATAATATTTCGATTTCAAAACTCGACACTACTTACCCAACAACTTATTATTTTACGAAATACATATATATATTAAACCTACATTTTCAAAATGTCCAAAACGTGTTTCAGTATGTTAATTTTCGTTACAACGTTTACTTTGAAATGATGTTTTCTACAAACTATCAATACTAAAGTTTTCTAATTTAGAATATTTTAAAAAATATTTCAAAAGTAAATTATAGACGATATTTGGCTTTTCTTAAAGTGAAATGAAATGATGTTTTAAAACTAAAGATGATTATTAAGGAAAAAGTGAAAATGATTTTCTGTACTAATAACACTTCCAATGTGATCTTCAAGATTCGGTCATAACGTCTAGGTCGGGTTTAAGAGGTTACAATAATATTCCCAACTTCTTACAAACTCCAAAACACAGCTTCATAGCATGTCATCTAGCACTTGTATCACTCTCTCAGATTGGCCATCTGCTTGAGGATGATAAGCTGTACTAAAATTTAGCTTCCAAACCAAAGCTTCTTGCAAACTCTTCTAGAATCTCAAAGTAAATCAATGATCTTCATTAGAAGTAATGGAAACCGGCGTACCATGAAATCGTACTATTCCAGCAACATAAATCCCTACTAGCCTTTGCAAAGTATAATTTGTGCGACCAATTAAGAAATGTGCACTCTTGGTGAGACGATCCAGAATCACCCAAATAGCATCCTTCTTGGTCATGGTCAGAGGTAATCCCGTCACAAAATCCATGATGATCATTTCCCACCTCTACTCTCGAATCGTAAGTGGTGGTAACAATCCTGAAGAAAGTTGATGCTCTGCTTTGACTTTTCAACAAACAAAACATTTCGCCAAAAATTCTGTAACAGCTTACTTCAAACCAATGCACTAATACAATTCACGGAAGTCATGGTATATCTTGTTATTGTCTAGGTGCATCACCTAAGGACTATTGTGCGCCTCTTCAAGAATCATCTATCGAAGCTCTTCATCTCTAGGCACACATAACCTTCTATAGAAGTAAAGTATCCCTTCATTGTTAAGTGTCAAATCACCTTGCACTCATTACTCCACTTGGGGAACCCTTTTTTCCAACTCTTCATCAAAAACTTGGTTCGCCTTAATTGCTATGACAATGTTGGTTTCACTTACAATTTCACGAGCAGTCATCTATCATTTGTCACACTTAGTTGCATGAACATAGCTTACAACTCAGTTACTGACTTCCTGCTTAACACATCAGCTACCATATTTCCTTTGTTAGGGTGATACTCTATCACACAATCATATCCCTTCAAAACCTCTATTCACCTTCTCTGTTGTAGATTCAACTCCTTCTACGTAAGCTAGTAGTTGAGACTTTTGTGGTTTGTGTAAATGGTACATCTTTCTCCATATAAGTGTGTCACCAAATCTTGAGTGCAAACACCACTGCTGCTAGCTCCAAGTCGTGGTTTGGGTAGTTACACACATAAACCTTCAGTTGCCTAGAAGCATAAACTATAACATCTCCTTCTTGCATCAGCACATATCCAAGCCCCGTATGAGAGGCATCATTGTAAATCACAAACTCCTTTCCTAGTTCTGTTTGGATCAACACAAGTGCTTTAGTGAGGATCTCTTTAAGCTTGTCGAAGCTCTGCTATCTTTTTTATGTCCATGCAAACTCCTCTTTCTTCTAGAGCAACTTTGTTAAGGGTGCTGCAATAGTGGTGAATCCCTCAACAAACCTATTATAGTACAATGCGAACCTTAAAAAGCTTCGCACTCAATTACACTCTTTGGCGATCTCCACTCTACAATGGCTTCAATTTTCTTTTGGTCTATGCAAACCCCTTCAACACAAATGATGTGCCCCAAAAATTTCACTTCTTTTAGCCAAAACTCGCACTTGTTGTACTTCGCGAACAACTGCTTCTCTCATAGAATTTACAACACAGTTCTCAGATGGGTGTCGTGCTCTTTCTCAATTCACAAATATACAAGAATGTCATCAATGAACACCACCATACAGTGGTCTAGATATTCATGGAACACTCGATTCATCAGGTCCATAAAAGCAGTAGGTGTATTTTTCAAACCAAAAAGAATCATAAAAAACTCGTAATGCCCATACCTTATTCTGAAAGTTGTCTTCAACATATCAGACTCCTTCACCTTGAGTTGGTAGCAACCAAATTGCAAATCAATCTTTGAAAACACAATGGCACCTCACAGTAGGTTAAACAAATCATTGATTATTGGCAATGGGTACTTAGTTTTAATAGTTAACTTATTTAACTGTCTGTAGTCGATGCCCATCCTCATGCTACCATATTTCTTCTTCACAAAAAACACTAGCAAACCCCAAGGTGATATGCTCAGTCGAATGAAGCCTTTATCAAACAGCTCTTGAAGATGTATCTTCAACTCCTTAAGCTCTTTAAGTGCCATGTAGTACAGCATAATCAAAATTGGCATACTACCAAGGTACAACTCAATGGTGAAGTCCACTTTGTGGGCTGGAGGTAACCTAGGTAACTCATCAGGAAACACATCAAGAAATTCTTGCATAGTTCGCATCTCAAGAACACCTTTTGTCACATCCTGTGAACCCATCAAAAAAGCGAGATAGGCTTCACAGCCTTTACCCAGCATCTTTTCTACCTTCATTGCTAAGACTAAATTAGTCATAAACTGAGCTCGCTCACCAACCACCACAACTACCTGGCCTTCACTACTTTGTAAGGTAACTCTTTTCAACTTGAAGTCAATTTTGGCTTTATGCACAGTCAACCAGTACATTCCCAAAATCACTTCGAACCCATAGAATGGCAATCCCATCAAGTTCGCATTGGATACTTGACATTGAATTATTAGTTGACACTTGACCAACACTGTAATGCCTTTTGCTTAACCCGATGAACCAGATCCGAGTGTTGGGTGTTATGTACTATAACAAATGTAACTTAAACTTTTTTCCTGTGTACAAGTTCTATCTATGAATATGAAAAAGTCACTTATGGGTGTACATTGTATGATTACATTTACAGTTCATGATAATAAAATTTCATCGATTTCTCTATTTTATCTCTCAGTCTACTGTAAACTCATTAGAACATTGTTTAAACAACTTATGTTCTATCTTGAACTTACCATTTAACTTCCTTTCTTTGAATAATAGCTCATCGTGCCACTTTCTTTTGGCTTAACCCTAGCATTGTTCCTCTTGGCCTATACTTCTTTGCAACTTGAAACATGAAATAACCTTTGTAAGTTCATAAGAACTTAGTGAGTTAAACCTTTAATACATGATTCATTATATCAAAGCATGACAGATGATTCGCTTGTCCTTTATTTGTCCTTTGACTTTTCCTTATCCCTTATGGTGGTTACTTCACTAAGATTTCCCCTTAAGCAAACTGTAATTACTCTTTTCTATTTTAGACCTTTATCTTCCTCTCAAGGTCCTTAGTGACTTATCTTCCTTTCATATTCATTAAGCTTTCACTCTATTAGGCTCCAAATTCGATGTCCAAACTCAAATGGTCATTTCTTTCCTCTGAGCGTACTATACTCAAATCTTATATTTACATAGTTCTTCACCATTTTGTTTACCTTAACAGACATAAAATCTTATTTCATACTTACTGACTTTTCCATGAACTTTGGGTAAGGTAGACTATGCCCATTACTTAACATAGAGTTCGTCTAGATCTTCCTTACTTCAAAAGGTTATCTATACATGCCTATAACACATATCCCGGATTCGCCACCTATTTTGGCACACCCTAGATTCACTGTTCCTTTATTGTTAATATATGGGGTTCACCATTTCATTTACATACAGTGTCTTTCTTTTAGAGTTCATTGAATAATTAGTTTCTTCTACTTGTTCATACATCGTCTCTTACACTTACCTTACCTTCAGAGTCATATCATTACTTTTCCTTCAGAGAAACGTTCATGTCATTCTTTCCTAATTCTTACACGCCACTCATTCAAAATTTATCGTGAAGGTATTCCTTTATTTACATATCCACAAAGGCTTCTTTTGTATTTGCCACAAAGAGCTCACACAAAAGTTTATGAAAACACAATTTATAAAACTGTACTATAAAAACATCTTTTAAAGCATAGGCTCACTTAGGAGCATACATAAAACATATCTTTGAAATCATAGCTTAAAAACATATCTTGAAAATAGAATCTTAGAACTTGAAAATAGGGTTTCATCGAAAACTTACTTTTGGAACTTAGTTTAAAAGCAAAGTTCTTGAAAACCATCACAGTTTGCACACAAGATACGAACCTTAAAACATTCATAACAAAAAACATGATAGTGTACATACTTCTGATGAATCCTAGATATCTCACTAAAAAACATGATAGTTTAGCATGTTTTTGATGAATCCCCGATCAATCACCAAAAAACTAAGAATTAAACAAGCTTAGCTTTGCCTTTATCCTTACTGGTATATGGTTCGAATGGTTCGCAATAAACACACAGAGATTACTTAAACAGACAAAATGTAACAGCCCGATTTAGACCCTAATTGAAACGGTGGTTTTGGGACCACGAATCCGAGTCAGAAAAATATTTTAAAATTATTTTTTGTGTTTATTTTGTGTGAATTTATATCTGTGAAATTTTCGTGATTTAATTTTGTCGTTTAGGTATCCGATTTAAAAACAATGACTTAAATTCGTAAATTGAAAATTTGGCTAGTTCTAATAGCACGAACTAAATTGGGGTTGGCTTCTTAAGTGGAAGCATTTTATATGCAAAAAGTCCATTTTCTTTTATTGTATGTATATATGCTAGTGTACGGCATTAAATATATACATACATATATTGATAAAACATATAATAAAATATTTGAAAGTTAAGCATGCGTAAGTAGGGTGGACGATTATGTCCTTATTATATAAGTATGGGTTCTAAATTCATTAATGGCAAAATAGGAAACCAATAATTTGAGTTATTATAATGATATAAAACATATCATAAAACTTTCATTCATATTTTTTTCTCTTCATTGCAGAACATAAAACAAAGAAAAGAAGAAAACATAAAGCTAGGGTTCGTACACTTCCAAACTTAATTCAAGGTAAGTCCTAGCTCGGTTTTTTATAGTTTTTACGTTTTTGAGATCGTTGCTTTGAGTACTACAAAACTCATGCTTGAATTTTTGATTTTGGTGAATATTTTGCGTTATGCCATTGAGGAGAGCTTGTGATTTTTGTTGGTTGTTGATGAATTATGAAAGATAAAGGTTGGGTTTACATATGTTGTATTGGAATTTTTGATAATTTTGAGTAATTAGGACTTAATAGCAAAAATAAAAATCTAAGAGACTAAAATGTGAAATTGGTGAAACATATAGACTTATATGTGTTCTAGGAGTATTCGGCCTAAGCAAGATATTGTTAAATTTTGCTTATTTTGTGTTTTGTGCAATAGGGATTAAATTGAAAAAAATGTAAATGTCAGGGATAAAATGGTAATTTACCCATTTGTGTGTTTTTGGACTAAATTGAATGAGAACATGCGTGAATGAGCTTAATTTGAATGTGTTTAGATCAAGAACCAAGAAAATCGAAGTTGGACCGGGGAAAAACGAAGGTGGTCGACTAGCCGTTCCGTTTCGTTTTATATCGTCCGAGGTAATAAGTATAATTGTACTGTTATATAAGTAATTAAACGTAAAATTTATATGCTGGTTTGAGAAATATAAAATTTATATGTAAAACTGATTTGATGAAATTTAACATCAAGTGTACGAGAAATAAAGTGACGACACAAGTGTGCGATACGTCACAAGACTTTAGCACTAAGTGTGCGATGATATTAATGTAACGGCACTAAGTGTGCAATACGTTACTGATATATGGCACTGGGTGTGTGAGGTTGACGATTTTTTTTTAGTATATTGATTCATAAATATTTAATTAGACTAGAAGAAGTCGAATACGTGACAATTGAATCTCTATGAAATAAGGTAAGTTGGTTATCAAGACATGAGGTGAGCTTCGAAGATGACATATGAAAATTATGTGTATACGAGAGGAAGGTTACATTCGGCCTAATGGAAATTATTTGATAGCATGAAGTGAAATTATGATTGAATAACGATTGAGCTACTAGGGCTTAAAATATGATTATATGTACAACGAAATGAGATTTATGAATGTGTTCAGGTAAGGGAGTATATACGGCCATGTGTATGATAATAATATTGTAAGTGGGAAATATATATATGATGTTATAAGTTGGGCATTCGGTCAAAGGGAATTAGATACATGGGCAGTACATGATTATAAATTCTTTTCAATAGCCAAATTATTTACTTGAGTGTAATATTATATTTTGATCTCTACTAATGATAATTAATTGTCATAGTATTGAATATTTACTTGTGACTTACTAAGCCGAATTAGCTTACTCTGTGTGTTTATTTATTTTGTTTTATAGATTTTTGGAAGTTAAGTTGTAAGTTTGAGGAACGGTCAGCAAGATCATCACACTATCAACTATTTTAGTATCTTATAAATTGATCTAGGAATATGGCATGTATAAATTAGCTTTTTTTTTTTTTTGGATTGGATTATTTAGAAGGGTAAATGTATAATGGCCATGCAACACTGGCCTAATATTTATACCTAGCTTTGTTTTGTGGAATTATAATAAGAATTTCCTTTTTAGACTATAAAGTAATGAGTTATGGTCGGTCATGAATTATATTATGCATTATAATATGTGGTTGATTGATGATCTTGGTTGAAATACAAATGACTCATTTAGTTATATATTTATATATAGGTATATACGTTTGGGCATTCGGCTAAAGATTCATAATGCATGATAAATAAGCTAAGATATGTTATGTATATCCTAAGTCAAATTAGGACTTATGTGCACTCATAAATTGATGCCCACGTGTAATTTCATGCTATAATATTTATGTATGCCATTCGGTCATATCATATTAGTTAAATTTATACATATTATTCAAATGCAATATGAGTTTTTATGCTTCGTATATCATGCATATATGTACTTGCGAAAACATGTCAGGCCTAGATATGCTGGTCATGATTTATGCATGTATATCAAGATTTATGTATTTATTATTTGCTATAAAAATGCGATTATAGTGAATAGGGCTGATGAATTATTGAATAAATGACAGAACCTTGGTAGATTGAGTTGATGTTTTTCAGATTAAGTCAATGTAGCTATTACATATATTTTTTTTTATTAGTTTAGCTTGCAGTGTCCATGATTTATAAAGCAGCTCATGGTCGAATAGTGACATTTGTTCTTTGCATAATTAGATAAGCATAACTTAATTAAGATGAATGAACAGTCAACGAAAAATCCTTATGATTTTGACTTGTTTAATACGGATTAAATTGTGGACTAAACGAACGAAATTAATAATTTCATTATTAACAATTCATGACTGATTAATAACAGTGACATGCTGTCCTTAATATTAATGTTTTGTCTGATAAAAGTTTCTAAGGGATTTTTAATGTTCACGTCACAATTGAACTAGCATACATAAACAGAGCATCTTTATTTGTTAGTAATCATATGTTTTGTCCGTTAATACTTGGATAGGTTTAAGTCATTCTGACAGGATGGGTTTTACTTTTGGTAAGAGCATTGTAAACACTCCAAAAATTTTATAGTATTGATTATTCGATTCTAATTATATAATCTTGTGATTAAGTATTGAACACATGAGGTAGCGATTACGTGAAGTTGAGTATCGACCGTTAATGCCTCGTAAACCACTCCGGTGACGGATCTAGGTTAGTGGTGTTACACAAAACTTACAGAATTCACATATGTAAGTGAACCTAGCTTTCTAGACAATCAAACCTAACAGGACAAAGACTTACCTTGGGTGCTACAAACTTGACTCAAAATAAAGACTTGACGGCAAAATATTCAATGAGAGGAATTCTCATGAATTAAGGGTCGTATTTATAGACCTTGGAAATATTAGGATACCTTACCTAACTTAGGAAAGGTGTTACTTGTACGTAAAGTGTCCCTAAATACACCAAATCTTTATTTCCTAATTCGAGTCTGACTCAATCTTTGACTGGCGAACCCCCAGTTTGCAACTCAACTCGCGAACAACAGTTCACAACTTACCTGGTGAACCCTAGCTCGCCATACACTTTGGCAAACCCTCTTACTGTGTCTTTTGGTGTATACAACAATGCTGAAACACTTGGAAAACTTCTTGCTGATATTCTTTTGGTGAACTCCCCAATTCATCGAAGTACTAGCAAATACTTACTTGCAATGCCAAATATTCCAGGACTGTTCTCAGGATGTTATATTTGTTATAGGAAAATTCAACTAACGGCAAGTGCTCCTCCCAACTTCCCCCCGAGACTCAATTACACAACTCCTTAACATATCCTCCTAAACCTAAATAACCCACACGGGATGAAATGTTGTACTGAAATCCAAACAAAATATAGACCTAAAATTTTGTCCAAGTCCACCCATAGTTGTAATGAGCTAACGCAAACTCATTTTAGGTCCACTCATATTATTTTTAAAAAAATAAAAAATATATTTATATTATTTTTCATTTAATATTTAATAATTTTATTTATTAAAATTTTTAAATATAGTCATCTTAACATTTTTAATGTTTACATTATATTAATTTTATATGTTATAAATTACATAACATATAAAAATAATATAATATAAAATATTACAAACTTAAAAATACACTTGACTTGAGTCTTAAATCTTCAAGCTAAAGTCTATCTTATATTTAAACAATTTTTTTTACTCAACCCTTTTAATATAATATTTCAATATAAAGCTTCTCAAATTTTTGGATAAACATTCTAATATTTAAAATAATATAAAAAAACTACAGACTTAAAAACGAGCCCAACATTATCATCAAAATTTCTGACAATTTGCATTAGAATTTCAATAAAGAACTGATAGCTGCTTAGTTTTATATATATATATATATATACACATATATACTATGCAGATTTGCAGACTTCAAAGAACTCGAAAGTATGGGGGAAAAGGGTAATAAGAAGAGAAGGGAGACTAAATTTTAGATGGTTGATCTTGTATCTGAAATATAACTCTTCCCTATATGTCAGTTATTTTAAATACAACTAGATAAATAATTATTTATTTATATAATCTATAATGCGAAAGAGAAGGTACATACTAAATATTTTAATTTAATGTTTTAGAATATTTTGAAGTAAATTTTATAATTTACTTTACAAATTGAGAGAAGGAAAAATAATTGATAAAACTTAAGCCTTAAACCTTAAATGTTAATCCAAAATTTTTAACCACTTACTCTTTTAAATTATTAGCAATTTTTATAACAATATTTTCCTTCATGTAATTTTTTTTCTTTTTAGTTTTTAATAATACATTTGATTTGGTTTTTTCAACTATATTGTATTTGATTAACTTAAAAATAGCAATGGAAGACACAATACTATTGTATGACTCTTAAAAATTATTATTATTTTCATTTTCATGGATATTAAATATATCATACATTCATTCATCTCTATCTCCATCCCACTTTTACTTTAGTTGTTTATAATATTTTGATTTTTAAAATAAAATTTAAAAAATAACAATGTTGGAAATTAGGTTCCGTGAAATTAATTTCTCTTAATTTTTGTATATTAAAAATTAAATTAATAAATAGATCAAAGAAGTGAAAGTAAACTTCTTTCTCAAACATTTAAACTAAGTTTAAATCTTGAACTTCACGTTGTTGGAATAACTTTACATGAATACCACCTCAAATCATCGAGAAAAGGCTCAAACAATAAAAAAGATAATGACACTTATTGTTATTTCAACCAAAAAATAAATCTAAAAACCAAAAATAATTAACTGAATGCTAAATTTTGACTTAGGTGTAAATTAATAAACTAAAAATTTAAGTAATGTAAAATTAAATATTAAATTTTTAATACTAAACTTCATAATTACTGAACTAAATAAAATTGTTTGAATACTGCTAAAAAAAGAATTAAGTACAGAACAAAATTTACTTATTTGATAAAAGTTTCGGCTTTTTGAAAATTATTAATTTTGTGATTTAAATCTCAAATATAATAATTTATATTATCAGGATAGCTATTTAATAAAAGAATCATTTATTTTCAAAAAGATCAGTTAAAATTATCCTTCCAACATTTTCATTTTGTTGAAAATTTGAGATTAATTAAAAATTTATTATCATTATCAAAAACATTTAAAAAAATTAAACATTGAACATTTTGTTTTTAAAAATTCTAATAGTGGAGTAATGATAATTTTAAAAACGAATGAGGACAAACAACTGCCGTAGTGAGAGTAACTCATTATTGTCAATATCGTAAATTCATCGGTGATGCAATCTGAAAAAGTAACAAATCTGAGGTAGGTTAAGACCAAACATTAACATATCAAAACCTCTCATATAATTCACCAACATAATAATGGGTACTTATGGATTCCACGCCTGCCAAATTACCGGGTCAAATTTTAAACAGGTTACATTCATCAAATCAAAATGTTATAGAAGGAAAGAAATGCATTAACAAGAAGCATCGCAATTGAAAACTTTATGTGAATCTCAAGGCATTGATTCATAGAATCCAAGAATAATATGCGTAGCTAAATCCAATCCTATAAAACATCTCATGGAAACACGAGGGGGAAAGAGGATTTTATATGACACGAGACCAGCCACTAAGGGGCCTACCTACTGTATCCTGTAACAGATGAATGAAAACGAAATCTGTACTTAGAATTCCATCTTCACATTTGCTTCACAACTCTGGGATGGTCCCCCATACTGGAGCCAGTCCTTAGCACAGATGAGAGCTTCAAGCGTCACAGGACGTAATGAACTGAGGTAGTTATCCATCTTTTTTCTCTCTGTGTCGAAAACTGAATCAGGACCAACGGTGGAAAACGGCATTGACAAAATGTCAGAAGCCATCCTCGAAAGTGTAGGATACTTTGTCCTGTTTAATTTCCACCAGCCCAAGATATCGAAATCTTGTACCCGAGGCAAAAGGGACTCTTCAAGATATTGATCCAGTTCTGATTTCATCTGATGGCTACCGCTGATCTCAGAGATATAGACCTCGAAATCTGAAAGTCCATCTCCAATGGAAATAAGGGGATCTTGAGAAGGTACCTCTTGAGAGGCTTCTTCCTGATGGGTTACTCCTTGACTGACTACTTCTTGATCGGATACTTCTCGATGAGCAACATCGTGATGGGGATCTTCTTGATGAGCTACTTCATGATGGGATACCTCCTGAGGAGCTGCTTCATGAGTTTGTTCCTCTTGAAGGTATCCTTCTTCATGTAGGTATCCGTCTTCAGGGGGTTCAGTTTTGAGGATGACACCCCCATTCTGTTCTGGGATGATGCTCCCATTCCGTTCTTCAACAAATGTTTCCGGTGGAGGAAGTGCTTGTGCAATATATTCAAGGTAGAGCTCATGAATCCCATCATCAACAATCTTAATCCACATTCCAGCATCATCACCATATATCCTAGAGAAGCTAAATTCAACAAGTTTCATTTTGAATCTAGGATCCATTACCACGGCAATAGCCAAAACTAAGAAGCAGTCGCTCCAGTATCTATCAAACTTCTCCTTCAAAGGCTTGGTCAAGTTGCTGATGAAGGGGTCATTGCTCATTGCTGCATGTGTCAACTCCAACTGAACTTTTGACACTTCATGGTAGAATGCACTGGCATTCGGATATGTTGGGCCAGTTAAAATGCTGACAGCATCAAAGAAAAGCTTCAAGTATGTGCAGAGAATTTCTATCTGCTTCCAATCATCCATTGACGGGGCTAAGTTATAATCAGGAATAGAGGTTTCCAAGCAAAGAAATACTTGCTTTAGTTCACAGGAGGCAGCCAACATGTCATATGTTGTGTTCCATTTTGTTTGGTCATCAATGAATATGTCTTTCATGCTGGGGACTTTAAGTTGTTCCTTCAGTCCAAAAAATGTCTCTTCATGAGTATCTGAAGTTTTCACAAACTTAACACTATCCCGTATTTTCTTCACTGTTTCCCCCACAGACCATAGTGCTTCTTGTGCAAGAAGACTTATAATACGAGCAAAGCAATTTCCAATCAAGAACTGACCATGCAGCATATAAGGGTTCCTCACAGAAAATAGAGCTCTTAGGTTTTGATTTATGTTAACATTTGAGAAGGACTGATCAAAACCAAGTGTAAATAGCCGATTCTCCAATTGCCAATCTGATAGGCAAGACACAACAGCTTGCTGTAAGGCACAGTCTGAATCAGGAGAAGGTACCATGACTACATTAAGCAGGCAGCGGTGCAAATTCCATTCCATATCAATGAACTGTCCTGTTATGAAAACATAGCCCACAGCTTGATTTGAAATACGTAAATCTAACGTAAGGCTTATCCTTCCTGGAATTTCATTGATAAAATTGAGAAGCCTTTGCTTCTCATTCAGGTACATGGCAACACAATCTCCTTGAATAGTATTGAAACTCACCATATTAAACTGAGGTTGAAGAGTCCGTGCAAAATCAATAAAGCCAGGGTGTTCCACAATGTGGAGGGGATACTCGTGCATTATAATCATCTTAGCGATCTCATGGTTGCAGCGTTCCTGGTTAAAAGGGATGTTAGCAAATCCAGGAGTTGCCCGTTGTCTTTTTCTTGGTTCGTATGTGGCATTAGCAGTTTTAGTGTCTGATGCCTGTTGATTCCTCTGACGGCTTACCGGGCAGATTCCTAAGGCAATGTGTCTCTTGAGGTGGCTAGTTCCAGCTAGCTTTGAACCAGTAATGTAAGCAAAAGATTTCTTGCATTGATTACAGCAGGCCCTGATACATCCATCTCCTACAGTCTCCACAGTGAAATGATCCCAGACAATAGACTTCTTCCTCCTGCGTTTATTGGACTGTACTTCGGAACTAACAAGGTCATTGTTGTCTGTAGGAGTAATAGGTGTAACCGGAATGATTGCAGTCTCCATCTCAATGTACCGTCCTGCAATGAAGATGAGACAGCAGATGATAAAGTTCTCAAAAGTCAATGAAAAAAACACAAGACAGACACCATGAAGACAGCATATTGTAGTAGAAGAGAATACTACTATTGATGATACCCAAAGGCAAGTTTAGATATTCACAGTAGATTCAAAACTCATAGAATAATGACAAGCTTCTTAGAATGTTTCCATTATCTACGAGACAATAGTTATTCAAATTTACAAAATAACAAACAAGAGCAGGAGTTAACTAATTTTTATGATCCTCAGATAGATATTAGTAACCAGACAAATTTGAAGAGATGGCTTAAAAGACTGAGCAATTGAATATTAAAAGGTATGCAGAGAAGCTGGCTTTACAGTGAACATTAAAACTACAACATTCAGGTTAAAAGACAAACTTGAAATGATTCTAAGCCAAGCCTAGAATTCAAAAAGCCTTCAAGAGTCTACGGTAAACAAAAGCAGATGCGTTTTAGCCAGAAAAATAACAGTTGGAACTTGATAAACACATTAACTAGACTTGGTAACTCAAAGCTGCAAAGTCTAAAGACCAATTTATTCCCACATCTGGACATGAAAGACAACTTAAATAAACCAAAAAATAAAAAACACTGCTCCCATATATCTTGCTAATTGGCAGGATCAAACCCAACTTTTATATACCTAAAAATGTGGGCATGCCCAGATTGATGAGCTAACCTTATCATTATGGACCAAAAAGCCCAGTGGATATGCATAAGCAACTTGACTAAAGTGCCTTCAGCTGAAGTGAAAATCCACAGGTCCCCAACCCAAAGACACAAAAACCAAATCTCTTATTTATCTATTTATTGCCTAAGACCCCCAGTATCAACCTCTTCCGGAGCACCTAAATGGGAGGAAAGTTTTGTTAGCACCTACTTTCTCCACACAAGATCGAAATTAAGGAACATTGAACTCCTTACCACTCAAGTCCAACAAAAACCAAATCACTACCTTCCACATGGACTTTGTGCTGGAAAAAACCGTCGTTTGACCATTTATAAATTGAGAAACGAGAACCCACGAAAACAGGTAACAGAAAACGACTGCTTCTCAGAGGATGTAATGAGGAAAATAAATCCTACCACACTCATCCTATGAGTTCTACCAAGAAAAAATTTTCAATGAAACCCCATTGCAACACAAAAAAGGAAATAACTATCAGTCTCACACACTAAGAAGCCCATAAGAAAAGCAATTACAGTGAAATAAATTATGTGGATAAAAAAAGGCGAAAAACTGATTAGAAGATGCACATGAAGCAAAACATAAGCCAAATATGAAAACAACCAAGAAACATAATTTTGATTAACGTAAGCCAATATAAAAACCACTAAGAAACATAATTTTGATTAACACCAAGAATAAAATTTAAAAAAAAAAGCCTCACAAAAAGAAATACTCAATAAATACCAGATCCAAAAAACTGAAAACAAACTCTAAAATTGCAAAATTAGACATAAATAAACAAAACCCAACATATAAATCGAGGATTAAAAAAATAGTTGATACCTCGTTGTATCACCAACAAAACCCTGAAAGCAGATCCAAAACAACAGTTTCACCGATTTAGAGGCTTGTTTTCACCCGGAAACCGAAGGAATTAAAAAAATAATATATTTGAATTTCCGGTAACAGAGGGAAGCGCAAAGGAGGAAGATGAAGGAGGAGAACAAAGTCGGTTAATTGGGCTGAAGCACCCAAAGGCAAAAAAAAAGGTTCAGAGCTTTGAAGTTTAAAGCTTTTGTTTGTTTGTTTGTTTGTTCGCTGTTCGAGCGAGGGAGAGAAAAACAAAACCCTAAATTGGAATTGGACCTGAGCTGGGGTAGCTAGGGCTAAAACTATATATAATCAAAAAGATCTCGAGTTTAGGCCTTTTGAATGAGAGTCAGGGGGGCGAAAGGGGCATTTATGAGAAAAGAAAAAGAGAAAAAATCGTAATTGGATATGGACTGACTGACTCTCTCAAGGTCCAAATTTAATTTTCCTTTTTTTATTCATTCTGTGAAGGCGGTTCCATAGTATTTTTCATCAGCCACCCACTTGGTTTAATCTTGACCGTTCCTTTTACCTATTCATCTCGGCTTACGGTTCTCATGACTCACGGGTAGGTTAAACAATTATATTTTAATTTTCTTAGAAAATTCAAAAATCAAAATTAGACCGAACCTTACTCTAATCATGATTCATCAATGCATTTTTATCTATCTATATACGGTTATAACACTCCCGACTGAACTTAATTAGGAAATGATAAAAAAATATATTTCTTACAATCACGTTTTCTAATTAAATTTTTAAAGTAAAGAATTCAACAACCGAATCCACCTCTAATTCATTCAATATCCATAAATTCTTATTTAAATATTATAGTGCTATTATAAATCAGTTAAATCTCATGCATCTTACTTATAATAAATTACACATTTAATCATTAAAACAATCAACAAATTTCAACTATAAAAAAATTAAATTAGAATATGATGATATATGTTTTCGATTTGTAATATTTTGGTTAATTGTTCATTAACAAGATGATGAAGTGGTACGTAAATTAATATTTTTAAAATTAAATTAATAGTCGAATTAATCAAATTATTAATTTTTAGTTTAATTGATTTATTGTTTAATAATATAAAATCATAATAATTAAAAAAATTAAAAAAAAACCTCAAATAAACTTTGGCCTATGCTTTTAAGTTTAATTTAAATTAGCCCACCGTCTTTTCAGTCATAGGACATAGCCAACATAAAGTAAGAAAACCAAAAAAATTATTATCGCTAACTCCTTTCAATTCTCACTTGTCCTTTACCACCAAACCAATCTTTCTGACTTCCTCATTTTTCAGCTGCGATGGTCGTCGAAGAAGCAGATGGCTAAAGGCAGCTGAACTGGAGGCTGAAAGCCGGAAGGTGGAGGGAGATTGGAGACTAAAGAGTGAAGAGAGGTTGAGAGAGTCAGAGAGGCCGGATGGACGAGTGACGAGAGTGGTGGTTGCCCGGGTGGGTGTGGGTCTCAGGTTGTTTGTTTTTATCGGCTTGCGCAGACGAAAGAACCGGTCGGACAGGATTTTTACCGATTTCTTAGTTCACGGTTCAAACGGTTTTTTCTAGTGATCGGACCATTCTCAAATCAACCGAGGGATCCAATTTGGTTTAAATATCATTGACATTAACCCAAGGTGAATAGCTAATTCTACCTCTAAGCTAGTCAATATCGAACCGGTAGATGCATCAGTTTTTTATTAGAATTTTATATGTGCAGGTATTATATCGTTTTGTATTTATCAAATTTTTAAAAATATTTAAAAATATAAAATTAAATAAATTTCAAATATAAAAATATTAATCAATTATATAAAATATCATTCAATAAATTAACAAATAAAATTTCATCCTTTAACAAATTAAAAAAAATAAAAAATCATAGCACACCTTTAAACAACAATATTCTCACAACTTAATTCAAAAAACAATTTAAAATAAGATTGTCTCATACAAAATATATAAAAGGCTTACTGGTGTAGTAAATTCTCAAATTTAAAAAAAAAAACTATTTAAGTCCTTTTTTCACTCAATTGAGCAATTAAATTTTCAAAATATGTCAAAAGATTTTTAAACTTTTTTTAAAAAAAAGCAATTAAGTTTCTGTTTTTTTCTCTCAATTTGAGTACTTGAACTTTCAAAATACTTCAAAAAGATCCTCAAAATTTTTCAAAATAGCAATTAAGCCCTTGCTCTTATAAAAAATTAAAAAAACTGTAAAAAATAAATTTTAGAAAAATTATTAAATTTTAATAAGAATATAAAAATTTTGAAATTTATTAAAAATTATAAAAAAATTTATAAAAATCGCAAAAAATTAAAAATTATAAAATTTTATAAAAATCATAAAAATTTATAAAATGCATCAAAAAGTCTCTTTATCAATTAACTTTAACTGTTGATCGTTAAAGTTAACAACCCCTAGTTTTTTTTAATTAAAGTTATCATGTGTCGCAACACAACGTGACATGTGGCGAAAAATGATAAAAAATAAAAATCAATAAAAGTTATAGAAAAATTATAAAATGTTTTTTTGATACGATAATTTTTATAATTTTTTTATGAAATTTATATTTCTTTACATTTTTAAATATTTTACTTTTTTATATATAAAAATTTCATTTTTTATTATTTATTAATTTTAAAGTCAATAAACTCTAACAAGTTAGTTTTTATTATTATTTATTACTATAATGGTAAAAGAAGTAGTAAATTTAAATATTTTTTAATATTATTTATGCACCAGATGTTACATGATACTCTGACCGATAAAATTGGAATTGGACGCAATGAGCCAATGCAATTTTACAAACTAAAAATTTTATCAATGTGAAAAAATGAATTGATCGTTTCGGTTTACTACTGAAATGGTGTGCATTGATTGGAATAATTAAATCGGTGCAAAACTGACTGTATTGTTTTAAACTATAGCTAAAATATTAGTTTTACACTTTTTTTTTCAAACTGCAATTCTAAATGAAATTAAAATATTATTTAAAATATAAAAATTATAATTTATTATTTAAAATTATTAAAAATATATATTTATAATTATGCAAAACTTTCATAAAATTCTAGAAAATATCAAATTATTAAATAATTAATCAATAACTATTAAAAAGTATTTTTTATTAATATAAATAAATTTTTTTATTCTACCCAAATAAAATATTTGGTTGAGACTTTTTATACCGAAGGATGATTGAGTTTAATATCATAAATCAAATGGTGTAAACCCAATAAAATATAATATATTAAATTACAAGTCAAATATTAATATAATAAATTTTTTATTTTTATATAAATAATTTTTTTAGTGATTATGCATTCTATTATAAACTATCCACTAATTTGAAAAATTAAATATGATCTCATGTTACTGCACTCTCCCATGGTTTTGTGAATGATAATGAAAATAGTAAAAATATGATAATAATAAAAAATTTAATGCCTAAAATAGTTATCACTTTACACACAAGTATATAAGATGGTTGTCAAATAATAAATTATAATAAATAATTTGATGCAAAGAATTATTTTGATGATCAAACAACAAAGGGATTAAAAACCAACCAAATAAATAGGAAACACATACATAACTTAATTAATTAAACTCACCAAATATCAAATCTAAAAACTAAGAACAACCAAAGAAACAAATAAATGAAGTCTAACTAAGAAAAAAAGAGAGAGTAAAATCACAAGTAATTATTAAAGAGAATCCATAGAAGTTTGGTGGTTGAGAAATCTTCAATTAATATGATCATCAATGTATAGATATCTTGAAATAATCTATAGCTTACTTGCATCTAGAGAATACTTTGGTTGGTGTATAACTTGTAAGAATTAACTAAACTGTTGATTGTCATTATCATCGATCCCTTAAGAAAGTCGGTTAATATCTTATTAGTAATTTAATAGTTGGTGTATATCTGGGTGAGTTGAGTAATTATACAATTAATTTGTTAAGATTTAAGAACATCTTGTTGCATTCTTCTCTAGTGTAGTACCCGTTATCCAAATTTGTAATGATCTCATATAAGAGATCTCACATTTGGTGCCTAAGAAATTTTCAATACTTTCTATTATTTAATTCAAATGAATTTACTTATAAAAATTCATTTCTATTTTGCCACTTTTCATTATAGGTAATTTCAACATTTTACAATTTTTATATATCTTATTTCAATTTGCTTTTTCCTTTTACAATTTTTTAAGAGTGTGTTTAGAAGAAAAAATTTAAAAATTTTTGAAATTTTTAAAATGTTAATATTTTAAAATACGTCAATTCAAAATGCTAGGATTTGTACTTTGTTTGGATAAATAATTAATTTAGAAAAATTAGGCTAATGGAACTTTACCAATTAAAAAATGATTATATTAAAAATAAATAATATAAAATATTCAATACGAATATCATTATATTTTTTAAAAATTTTAAATAGTTTTAATAAAATAAAATTTTAGAATATATATTATAATTAAATAAAAATAAATTTTAAAGCTTGAGTTTTTATCTTATAGTGAGACCATTTGTATTAAATCAAAAAAAATATGAGGCATTTTGAAAAAAAAAACCTATTTAGGTGGGATTTGAAAAAGGAATTTGAGCCATTAAAATTTCCTCTTGAAACTACTCAAAAAATTTAAAATTTTCAAATATATTTATTCAAACAAGTAAATTCACTTTTAGAAATTTGAAAACCTTGATAAAAATGAAATTCGTCCTATAAATTTCTCACCCAAATACACTCTTAAGCTGTGCTTGGACGAAAAATTTCATTTACATCAAGGTTTTCAAAATTTTAAAAATGAATTTACTCGTTGAGGTAAAACTAATGGAAGATTTCCAAATTAGTGAGAAATTTTAAAAGGGAAATTGAATTAGTTTTTAAATTCCATTTTTCAAAATTCATTTAACTTAATATCTCATTATAAAAAAAATTAACCTTCAAAAATTATTTTGAAAATATTTATAAATTATAACAAATTTAATTATTGAATATTTTTATATAATTTTTTTTAATATTATTATTTTTTTATAATTTGTAAAATCCAATAAAACATCTTAAAATTTTAATTTTTTTTCATCCAAACACTCTTACACTTTACGTACATTTGAATTATCAGATTATTGAACAAAACACGTTAGCGAACAAGTATAAATATAAATAATTATATAAATAAATAAAACAAATTAATATAAATAAATATTTATATAAACAAATATTTATATTTATGTAAAAACACTTGATTTAAATAAAACAAATTAAATAAATATTTATATTTATTTAAAACATCATATTTGAAAATAATTAAATAAACAAGATTTTGGAAAACCAAAATCGAATATGGGAATTGAGTTTTACTAGATGTTGAGGCCTGTTTTCATAGTTTCCTTAAGACAGATTCGGCAGCTCTATGATACTTGAAGAAACGTTGGTCGACTGTCTCCCAAGATATAATAACAAAATGATCTCGGCAATAGTACCTTTGCAGTGATAAACGAATAAATCTTGCCTTCTGATATCAGACACCTACATTTTGGGCCCGACATTTCAACATCGCCCACGTCGTATGGATGCACCCACAACCCTGATGGATTTGGATTCGCACCCCCTACGCACGAGGCAATGTTTCAAACTTAGTCATTCAATAACCCTCAAGTTGGTTCACATATATATATATCACACTTGATATTTAACCAATGTGGGATCTAAATTTTTCTTTTCCTCAACAAAAATTCACAAGTGGCTTACTTTGAGTATCAATTTCTCATTCATCACTCATTCATTTTGAGCATATGATATACATTTATAAAAGTTTCATAAAGTAGAATAAAAAAAACCATATTTTATGGTTCAACTCTCTACTTTTACTAATCAAGAATACGCCTCAAAATTATCAAAAATTAGATTTTTTTTCCACACAGATTTCTGTATTACTTATCATGACATTTCTTTTTAATTACTAGATTACTATATTTTATCTTATTCAAAGCATTCATTTCAAAATCTATAAAATAGATAAAAAGAAAATATACATCTACAGCAGTGTAGATGTTCTACTTTCTAAACATGACAACTGTCTAGGGCGTAAAAGGTAAATATACTACTCTCAAAGGTTAACTTTTGACAATTTTTTGGGTTTGTGGGATGGGCTGGAAACTTGGAACGTGGGGAAAGAAAGGTAAGAAGGAAAAGGAGAGAAAATTAATAAATTATTACTACTTTATTGAAATAATTTTTTATGTAATATTGATTTTTATTTTTATTATATTTTAATATTTTTATGGTGTATTTGCATCATTTACAAATTCATTATTTTTTTACATATAAAAAATCCGTATTGTGGTTTATAATAATTTGATTTTAAATTATTTAAATAAATTTTCATAATAATTTAATTTAGAGAAAAACATATTACTTTTGATTTTTTTAAATTATTATATACTTATAAATTGAGTTTGCAAAAGGGTCAAGCTACATGATTTTTTGGTCACTAGAATTTTTTTATTTTTTAAATGATATATTAACATATCTTTATTTTTAAATTTTTAAATGATATATAAAATTAATTAATATATACCATCATTCCATGTTTAGTTAAATTATTTATTTTGAAGGATTAGTTAGAAAATTTTAAATGGCTTAGATAAATCATATAATTTTTCGTTATAGTATTACTTTTTTATCTTTTTTAATATTTTATCATATTATAAAATTTATTATAGTTATTTAAATTTATTTGTGTAAAATTTTAAAATATAAAAATATTTAAATAATAATTATTTAATATAATTTTAAAGTAAATTTCCAAAGCAGTAAAATCTAGTGTTTATTCATTTCACAATCTTATAATCAAATATTTAAGGGATAAATCCCAAAACATTTAAGGGATAAATCCTAAAACTATATATGAACTATGGTTTAATGTGCAATTGTATATATTAACTTTGATTTTGTATAATTTTATATATGAAATTTTGATTTGATCCTTATTAATACAATTATTGATATAACATCCTTTTATGTTTATATATTGCAATAATAAATAATTAAATTTATCCAATATAAAAATAAATTGATATATTTATTTCTTTAAATTTATACGATTAAATCAAAATTAAAGTTTCAAATATACATTTGAACCACAACTAGAGTTTCACAAATATAATTGCACCGAATTAAAGTTCATGTATACAATTGCACATTGAATAAAAAATCATATATAATTTTAAAATTTATCCCAATATTTAAATATTACATTTTTTCTTCTAACTTATATTTATTACTAATCAATGTGAATTACACTAATAAATCAAAACTTCCTAAACTTTTCTAACAATCGATAATAATTCTATTTTATTATTTATTTAATATCATACTTTTGATATTATTTACCATATTAAAATCACTTTATACCTTTCATATTTTACATTCGTTGTTATTCAAAATTCCACCAAATTCATAACTACTTAATAAAGTTATCATAGATTTTATATTTTCCATTTCTTACTCACATTTCTAACTCTCCATATTTCATCATATATCTCTACTTAGCCAAATAATTACCAAATCCTTTTCTTTTTCACATACTCTAATTATATCAATTAACACTTTCACAGTATATCAATTCTTTTTTATAATTTGTACAAAATTTCTAATAATGATTAGAAATTTTTTATTAGCACCAGATCCCAATTATCAAAATAATTTATATATGTTAATTCTATTTATTAATTATTATTTTAATTTTTTTATTATTGTAATATTTTAATTGTTAAATAAATTAATATATTTTAATTATGTTCAACAATTTGAATAACCAATGTCACTTTACACTAATTAGAATAACTAAAAATATATTATTTAAAAATTAATTAAATAATAGGCATGTATAATCACATTTGACATTGGAAACTAATTCTTTTTATGCTTAAAAAAAAAGCTTATTGAGGAGTATTAATGATTTATTTTATTATAATAAAAATGTAAATACCTCTTACTTGTTATTAATTTTTATGCTAATGTTATACTATTTTTATAATTTACTTAATTAATGGCAAACATTAATTTTAAATTTAACCTTATTAATAATAATTCTTAAATAATTTTTATTGTCATTGAAAATAAATTTATTATAATTATTTAGAATTTGATATTGGTTTTAAATTTATCTATAAGTTAATTGTAACATCCCTTACCCGTATCCGACACCGGGACGGGGTTCGAGGCGTTACCGGACTTAAACATTCACAAACATGCAAAACCGGGCCACAAAATTTCGTCCAAATTAAAACTTTTCAAACACATGCATATCGTCCCTTATACGGGCCTTCGAGGCCTAAAACACACATCGGGGTGGTTCGGGACTAAATCGAGAACTTTTGATAAACTTTGGACAACTTAACAGATTTTCTTGCTTCAGAGAGTCACATGTCCGTGTGGGTTGGGCCGTGTGGTCACACACACCCGTGTGGCTTGGGACACGCTCGTGTCCTCAGCCCGTGTAACTCTCTGTTTGTGACGTCAGCAAATAATTTGAACCACACGGCCGGGCCACACACACGTGTGCTAGGTCGTGTCCTCCACACGGCTGAGACACGTGGCCGTGTCTTTGCCCGTATGACCAACACTTAGGCTATTTTCTAAGCCTTCTGTTACCATTAATACCTCACATACTTAAATACATTATAGACACATATATTGTAGCATCAAATAGATAATTAAACATCCTCCATTAAGACTCAATTGTAATATTCATATGTCGTCATACATATGTTTTGCTTGCTCATTTTATACCAAGTCTAAACATACCAATTTACAATCAATTGAACATGTCATTTTGATTATCACTTATACATTTATACCATGCTTGACATTATTTCACATTCACAAACGACATACCTGCCTAAGTGATTCCACACCAATTTTGTTTTCCAGCATTATTGACTTATTGCCATATCACACTTTGATTCTCTGATTATGACCACTTCGTTTGGTCATAAGACATTCATCAAGCATACATACCGTAACACTAACCATTCATATCAAACAAATATAATCACATAACAATATTGCAAGGCATCAATACATAGCTTGGATAAATAAGCTTACAAGCCATCACCCATATAAGCCACGTCTCATGGCTAAACACAACGAATCAATTTAAGGCAACATCTTGACCAAATCAGAATAATACACATCATAATAACTAAGTCCCTATACATGCCACTCACTCAAATACACATAAGGTTTATCAATACCCCAACGGTAATAGTTTGATAGTGTGATGCTACCTCCGACAATCTGCAACCCCGAGCCGACCTGACAACAATAAAAGAAATGAAAAGGAAGGAGTAAGCTTTACGCTTAGTAAGTCCATATGAAAATAATAAGTAATATGCCAACATGCTTCTCAAGGTAATACGACTATAATTATACTTTTACTTATTTTCTGGTCATGCTATTTTTCTCAAGTAATAGTTACTAATTTATTTATATCTGGAGCTACGGAACTCCAAATTAAGATCCACTAATTTTCCCTGAAACTAGACTCACATATATTCTTACCATAAAATTTTAAGAATTTTTAGTCTAGCCAATAAATACATTTTATTCTTTAAAGTTACCCATTTTTTGCTGTCTGACAATTCCGATCCCTCTTCACTAAAAATTAATTATCTCATAATACAGGACTCCGATGACATTACTGTCTATTTCTCTTGAAAATAAACTCATTAAGGATTTTAAACATATAAATTATAACCCATAAATATTTTTGTACAATTTTCAATAATTTTCTCAAATCATAATAGGGGATTTTAAAATCATTCTGACTCTGTCTCACAATAATTTAAATATTTCATAATCTGATATTCATTTTCTTACACCATTTCTTCTATGTGAAACTAGACTCAATAAGATTTAATTTCATATTTTATTCTCAAATTAAATTTCCACAATTTTTGGTGAACTTTCAAAGTTGGACTACAATTACTGTCCAAAATAGTTTTAGTACAAAAATGATGATGACTAAGTTCATCACACCTTCATTTCTTTTAAATTAGAAATCTATGCATTTATAAACATATATCTTAGTCCACCAGATTAACACAACATCATTTCACAATACTCATGGATTTACCATTCGTGGATTTCATATTCAATTGAGTTTTTGTACATACCTGTACTCATTCGTAACATAACTCAAGTTCGTTCTCACCAATGACATACCTCATTGGGACCATCATCAGATCCTTCCTTGAATTACCCGTTGAACATTAGGAACACTAATGTATACACGGAAACTTGCACATAGTGCCATATACGCAGCTAGAACCAACTCATAGCGCGTAACGTATGTAGCTAAAGCTGCCACATATTATGTAATGCTCGCATTTGAGCTACTCACGGGTTTGTACACAAAGTCAGCACTCGGACCCCAAAGCATTAACACGATATGATCGCTCAGTAAGTTACTCACTGGCCTGATCACATAGTCAGCACTCGGACCCACATTACATATATCACGTATCTCATGAACTCAGACACAACTCATGAGTTCAGACCACATTTTTTTCTCATGACATATCCGTGTATCCTATACTATTCCTGAGGTTCAAACGAGGTTTCTTGTCTAACTCAATGTCGTCGCACTTGCTCATAATGTCATTTATTCTTCCATCATACATTTCATACTTTCATGATAGCAATAAAACATGTAAATGTTCATATTACCAAAGCATTAAAATATGCTACAACATCACGTTATTTGCTTATGTACTTACTTGTCGAATCTTCATCAAGAATATCCGTATAATCAATCATACAATTTATATAATAATAACAATAAAGCATTTAATATTCAATTATAACATTGCATTATTATTATTACACGAACTTACCTCGAATGAAAATTTCGGCCAATTATTCCATTTTAGCCCATAACCTCGTGCTTTTCGATTTAAACTCGAATCTCGGTTTTCTTGATCTATAATGATAAAATCCACTATTTTAATCATCATATTAACCAATACATTTCATAATTTATACTTTGGAAAAATGACCATTTTGCCCCTAGACTTTCGCAAATTTATGATTTTACCCCTAGGCTCGTAAATCGATTTTTATCGAATTTCCTAACTACCCAAACCCAGCCGAATTCTTTTTATACTAGGAGCAGCCCAAAATTCTCATTATTACTCGTACTTATAACTCATTTTGCCATCTTTACAAAATGGTCCATTTTAGGTGTTTTCATGAAAATCCTTTCACAAAAGTTGTTTATTACACAACCATGACTCATTTTCTTCCATAAAAATTCAGCAAACAACATAAATATTCACATGGAAAAACCCTAGACTTTCAACCATTTTGCAAAATAATCCCCTCATTAGCTAGCTCATGCTACAAGGGTCCCAAAAACACAAAAATCAACAAAAAATACCATCAAAATGACTTACTAGTAAGGGTTGCAAGTGGCTGAAAATTTCAAGCTTCCATGGAGGTTTCTCCTTCAATATTTCGGCAGAGAAAGGAAATGGAGATGAGAAATGACCAATTGTTTTATTTTATTAGTATTTGCTTTTGTCATCAAATACCAAACCATTACCAACTTTGACTATTTTGTCAATTCTTGTCCCCTATGGCCGACCACCACTAATTTAAAAGCCTATTTGCACTTTAAAGACCCCGAATTATGATTCTCTAGCTATTTAACACATTTGGTTAGCAAAACAAAACTTTTGACCCTTATGCGATTTAGTCCTTTTTCGTAATTAAGCTCACAATTGCTAAAATTAATTAACCAAAATTTTCATGCACTTGTATAATCATGCTATGACACATAAAATAATATTAAAAATAATTTCTCCGACCTCAGAGCAGTGGTTCCAAAACCACTCTGCCGACTAGGCCCAAAATCAGGCTGTTACATTAATGCATTCATTAATTATTTTAAATACATTATTCAAAAAGTAAACGAAAAAAATTTAGTATATGGTATCATTATAAAATGTTGTAAGAATCAAATTGGTGATTGAATGAGTTAAACCATTAACTCTCAATTTATCATAAAAAAAATTCTAAAATTCTCAAAAATTCATAAAAAAGTAATAAAAAAACACAAATGCATAATAATAGAAACATAACCATTTTATAAATTATAACAATAAAATTAATTATCTAAACTAGCTTGACCTGGTAAAATTAGTTTCTTAATTTGTTTAAATTATTTTTAGTGGTTCAATCGATTTTTTACTGGTTCATTATTTTCCAGTTTTATGGTGCCGGTTGAACTGATTGGACCACTTATTCTTTATTCAACCAATTCAACCAAACAGTCTGATCTAGTTTTGACAACCATGTTAATAAATAAAAAAAATGTTTTCCAAGTAGATTGGATATAGATCTATCTTCAAGTAAATATATAGATCAAATGTAACACCCCATACCTGACTCGATCGTCAGGTCCGAGCTATAGGATCTCACATTTGTTTCTGAAGCAACTATGATTTAATACAACCAATTTATACCATTATACATTTAAATACGAGCAAAACATGAATATGATATGATATACAAACCTTTTGGGTCTTATACGAGCTTATGAAAGCTCTAATGCTAACCCAAGGTTGAATTAGGACTAAACTCTAATATTTTCAAAATCTCGAGTTGACATCATGACTACGGGGGTTCCTCATTGTGATGCAATATACTAACTAGACCTATCGCGACATTGAGGCTATGTTGTCATGACGTAACCTCTATTTAATCTTGCTACGACGACGCGTAACATTGAAAGGACATCGTTGCGACGTGACTGACTATTTCTAAAGGGTCCAATTTGATACCTATCCCATTTACTTATTTGTACAAGGTATCTCTTCCATTCAATCAATTAAGAAAAATACCATAATTCAATACTCCATCCTAAGCAATTAACACAACTTATGCATCAATATTACTACCATTTCACCATTTCACCATTTCATTCAAACATACAAGTAATTAAAATGTTGATAACCATTTAACCCTTTAAACCTACTAATATTTACATAAGTTAAAGTTTAGTGTTATCTCTTGCATTTCAAGTATACCAAAATCATCTAGACAACTATTTCATTTTCCCATTACCGAAAATTACCAATTCTAACTTCCAAAACTTCACAAGATAGCATATTATACCAAAAACTCTTCCAAAACTTCATAAGATAGTATATTATACCAAAAACTGGCTCAACCTAAGTACATGCCATATATTTAACAAAACAGGACTATACAAACTTTGTTGAGTCAAGGATGGATTCCTAGATGTCAGAAGTACTTCTCGTATTCTTGAGGATCACCTATGCATGCATATGAAGAAAACAAATTGTACATTAAGTAATAAAGCTTATTGGTATTTCCATGATTCAAGATAATATAATACAAGTTAAACTAATGCATACATCAAATTTCAAACTCAATTTACACCAATTCATATACAAATTTCTTGTCAAAAGCTTCTATTAACATATTTCTCATACTTATCATGCCATTACTCATTCAATCCACCTATTACATAGTCATTTCTTATCAATAATTGTAAACATATACTTATCCATATACATTTTGTAACACGCCAAACCCGACCCTATATTTGGATCCGAGTATGGTGTGTCACTACTTCAAATCAAACTAACTTTAAAACATTTTGGCGAAAGCTTTATATAATTCTTACAAAGTTATAAATATAAAGCATATATTAGCTATTACTTTACCAATGTTGGAATGAAAACATCAACAGTTTAAAAAATAATGTACAAGCTATTTGACATATAAGTTCAAATGTAATAACTTCATTAAACAAAATGTATTAATTTAAAACCAATCATTAATACTTCATAGAAATCTCATAAAAACATAATCTTATCAAAACATAAGTTTTTTGTACAAATCATTTCCAAATACACTTATATGCCACCCCTACGAGTCATACATGATACGAAACAAAGCAGATATCTCACAATAGTAGTAGCACTATGGCATAGTCCTTCTAACAAAAGCCTTCCTTCAGTCAACAAGCTTGAGAAGGAAAAGGTAACAAAGTAAGTTCATACGAACTTAGTAAGTTCCAAAGAGAAATCATACATAGCATTTCTGATAGTAAATCTGAACCTTTTCGAAGGATTTATGCACATTCACATAGTGCACAATGGCGTGTACAGAATACAAACAAACTCAAAACGCCAACTTACTTATCTTTTGGGCATGTACTGTACACTAGTTGAACACAACTTAGACAAATTCATTCTCATGCCAACCATGTACCCAAAATTCAGAATTAGAAGCATATTATTCAGTCTTATTCACATACATTCTTCTCCTTAACTTCTCATACCTTTTTCATTTAGAACAACATTTTTTATTATGATATGCCAATCTGGTTTGCAGTATAGTTGCCCTACCAAAGGCTACATAAACATATGTCATTATCTCCATCAGCTCATAGCAATTCATATCATATCATACATAACAGAAGCAGAAGCAAATGGCAGTGGCTTAAGCATGAAGAATGACACTTACTTTATATCACAAACAACATGCACTCAGACTGAAGACTTTGGATAACCA
Source organism: Gossypium hirsutum (assembly GCF_007990345.1). Classification (NCBI taxonomy): domain Eukaryota; kingdom Viridiplantae; phylum Streptophyta; class Magnoliopsida; order Malvales; family Malvaceae; genus Gossypium; species Gossypium hirsutum. The sequence goes on along the minus strand of NC_053429.1, from coordinate 61,257,028 downwards.
TTACCCACACAAAATCTTTCATCCATTATAGAGGAGGATTACTTACCTTACATGAATTATAAAATAAAGAAAATTACAACACATGGAAATAAGAAGGGACTTACCAAAAACTCTAGTACAAGTCTATAAAGCAAATCATTTCCTTTTATCACTTGGACCTTTATTAACTTCTAGAACTAAAATAAAGATAATTAAACATATCAGATCATCAATAGATCAAATTTGATCATGAATGCAAGAATCAACAACACTTAATCCAGAATTAGGAATTTTCCTTCCTCACAAACTATTCTAACATCTATGCATGCAAAACAAGAAACATGTAAATGACTTAGAGGGTAACATAGGGTTAATTAGTAATTACCAGTGAGCTGGTACTAACGTAGAAGTTAGTTGAATACTGCAAATCTTAATTTGAAGAGGTTTTCTGAATGTAGGTTTTTAAAGAGTTTTCAGAGGAAATCAAGGAAGAAGTAGAAAACGTAAAAGTGTTTAGAAAGACCACCGCTATCCTTATATACTTAAGCTCAAAGACAAGGATTAACGGAAAAATCAGATAATTCCACTAACTCTCTTGATTCCCATGATTAAGTGCACTTAACATAATTTAAGTCTTATCATATACAGTAGTCTAATTCTGTTCTAACTAAATCTCAACTTAACTAACCAAATTACCATACTTAAATAATAAACAAATCTAAATAGCTACAAACTTAACGAGTTCACCCAAAGTATTTGATTTGGACGGATACTTAACAGAAGAGTCCACCAAACCATAAAACTCGCCAAAACTAAGAGTTCGCCAATTGACGCAATACACAAAATTCTATACTTAACCAAGACAAACATTTTACTTACTCATATCTAACCTTATTTTAACAACTATACACCAAAAAGTAACTAGATACAGAGACTTCGTCAAGCGGGCTGTTACACATTTAACAATTATATGCACAATTACTCCATTTCATTTCATCCTTTCCAATCATTTCCAATCTTGTTCAGAATTAATCAAACTTTGGGGCTCATTTTAACTTATTTCATATGCCAATTAGCCAATTCATGTTTTATAACCCTATTAACTAGACACAAACTGAGAATGGATATGCAGATCTATCACCTCGAGTTACCTGAAATTGATGACACTGGACATGTACATACTACCACCCCAAGTTGTCCAGCAATGATGACTTTCACAATCTGATTATTTTATCACCTCGAGTTGCTTGGCAACAATGAGTTTACATGTACAATCTACTATCCTGGGTTGCCCAGTAATGATGGTTTTCAATCAATATCTTGACTTTATGGCATACCAACTATAAATATAAATGAGGCTATAACATGTTTGGTGTGTCTTAAATGATTGATTGATAGAAATCATGTTGGCGTATTGAAAATTAATTCTAACATATTTAATAAAATATGCATATAGGTGAATTCAATAAGTTAAGTAAGTTTGTATATTTAATTACATGATGGTAAAGTGTCATTTGAGATGCAACAGCCCGTTTTTAGTCAAATCAGAATAGTGGTTTCGGGACTACAAATTCAAAGTAAAAAAAATATTTTATTATTATTTTAATGATACAGCATGATAGTATAATTGTGTGAAAATTTCGTTAAGAAATTTTATTGTTTGAGTGTTCAATTTGATAAAAAGGACTAAATTGCGAAAAGTGTAAATTTTTTTTCTATTAGCTAAAGGTGTCTAATAGCTATGAAATCTTAAATTAGAGGTCCTTATGTTGAAATTATACCATGGTTAATGTGAGTGGACATATTTGGACACATTATTAAGTGTTTTAATTATTATTAATTAAGGTTAAAATTGTAATTTAATAAATCAAACAAAGTAAAATATTGTAAAAGATGTTGTCCTCTTGCTAAATGGTTTATTATCCACCGAAAATTTAAGCTAAAACTTTCCATGGGAGCTTGTTAATTCGGCTAAGCTAAATTTGGTGCATGGTTAGTATTTTTCAATCCGTTTTTAATGATTTCTATATTTTTGGAGTTGTTGTAACTTAATCTAGCTAGCCCAGGGACTAATTTCCAAAACTTATAAAGGTTTAGGGTTTTGTTATTGATGAATATAGGTGTATTTTAATGTTTGATGATAGAAAATGTATGCTTGTGGTTAGATAAACAACATTTGTAAAGTGATTTTTATAAAATTTCTAATTAGGGATTAAATTGTGAAATGTGTAAAATTTATGGTTAAATTTTGAAATAAATGAAAAATATGAGCTGGTATGGGTTTATATGAAATTCAACTAACATGGGTAGGGACCTAATTGCATGAATTTGTATTTTTATGAGATAAGGACTAAATTGTAAAAATGTTGAAATATTAGGGGCAAAAGTGTAAAGTTTCCATAATGTGATTTTTGGGCTAAATTGAATAGAATAATAATTACATAAGCTAAATTTGATTATATATAGATCAATAAAACTGAAGTTCGGATTTAGATCGGGGGAAAAACAAAGTGTTGGACTAATCGACTCATTTCATCATTTTTGTATTCGAGGTAAGTTCGTATGTTAATAAGCATTAATATAATTGAGTTTTAAATATGCTTTATTATTGAATTATTTGTGAATACAACCTTGCGGATAAATTCGACGAAAATTCGGCATTGAGAAATCTCGTTTGAACCTTAAGAATAGATTAGGATACGAATGACATGTCATTAGGGGTTATGTGATTTGGATGTTAGTTCGTACATCCTACCGGTGGCTGATTTATCCAGCATGTGTTGCGGATTCTCGTTAGCTTGTGTGAGCAGACCCGTTGATAGCTCGAGAGTGAGCATTATATGTGATATGAGATTGATATAGCTTTGACTATGTATTGGCACTTAGGATGCGAGATTCCTGAGTATCCGATAGTATTCCAAATGGTTCAATAGGTATATCAAAGATATGGATGAGTATGAGATCGATACGAGCTAATCTTTGGATTGAATACACATGTTAAGTCATGCTTCAAATTTGAATTGCATTATATGATGTTTATGTTATTGAATTGTTAGTTGGTAAGTTTTACTTACTTAGCATACGAGCTTACTAAGCTTTATAGCTTACTTTGTTTACTTTTCCATTTTTTATAGTGAATTTCAAAGCTAGCTCGAATTAGGAGTCATCGGAGATTGCATCACACTATCGAGCTTCTACTTTGGTACTTTTGAGCTTATGTATTTGGTTATATGGCATGTATAGGACTTATGGTCATTTTGGTTTATGGTTTGGTAATGAATTTAGCCAATTGAGTTGACGTGTAAATGTTAAGTGTGTGGTTTTGTGTATAGCCATGAGAGTTGACTTATTTTGGTATATTTGGTGATGTATATAATTGTGTAAATGGCCTTTGGTTGTGTGGTTGAGAATTTCCATTTTATATGCTTGTTGTGAATTGGCATTATGGACGTCAAATAGTTGAAATTGGAAGTTGATATGCTTATGGTTTTATGGCAAGATAATGTATGTATGAAGTTAATCATTTAGGTTAAATTGTGAATATGATTGGCATATTTTGCATAGGCAATTTATGATGTTATGAGCTTTATAGTTTTTGGTATGGAAATAGCATGAATTAGACTTGATTGAGATTGGTTAGAATGCCTATTTATGCCATGTTATGCGCCATTTGGTTTGTGTAGGTGATTGAATGATTGGGTGAGAAAAATGGCTTGGCAAACAGCCTATTTTTGTCCAGACGGGCAGAGAAGCCGTGTGTGACACACGGTCAGGTGACATTGCCGTGTGTCCCTTAGTGTTTAATTAGAAATCAAGTCAGTATGCTCCACACGGCCTAGCACACGGGCGTGTGACTTGGCCGTGTGGCATAAGTCAGTATACCCTACAGATTTGGCACGGCCTAGCACACAGCCTGGCACACGGGCGTGTGTGGCCATTTCGAAGGGCACACGGGCTGGTCAGACGAGTATGTGGTTAGCCGTGTGACCCAAGTCAGGGAGTTATATAGGGTCAGAACTGGATGGGACATGGCCTGTGACACGGGCGTGTGTCCCTTGTATTTTGAAAAATTTTCTAAGTTTTCTAAAAATTTCCTGAGTTATTAGTTTAGTCCCGAACCATTCCTAAAGCATGTTTAGGGCCTTGTAGGCTCGTATTAGGGACATTATGTATGATTGTGAATGGTTTATTTTTGAAATGGAAAAATGTATGAGAAATGTATGTTTAAATGTGTAATAAGTCCAGTAATGCTCTGTAACCCTATTCCGGCGTCAGATTCGGGTGAGGGGTGTTACATGAGATGTTTAAGAGCACATTAGTTGTATGTGATGATATGTCATGTATGAGACTTGGTTTTGACTTGAATTAATTATTTTAAAAATGGTTTGTAAATATGTTTAAGTATTGGTGTAAGAGGAAGACCAATTGGGTGAGAAATGTGGCTTGGAAAATAGCCTATTTTTGTCCACACGGGCAGAGACACGGGCATGTGTCTCAGTCGTGTATGTCACACGGCCTAGCACATGGGCGTGTGATCTAGCCGTGTGTCCCTTGCATCTTTAAAATGTCAAAACAGAATGCTCAAAATTGATTACACGACTTAGCACACGGGCATGTGGATTGGCCGAGTGACCCTTGCATCCACACATGACCTAACACATAGACATGTGGATTGGCCGTGCGATCCAAGTCAGAGAGTTACACGGTCTGAGACACGGGCATGTCCCTGTTCGTGTGAGCCACATGGCCTAATCACACGAGCGTGTGACCCTTACATCTAGGAAAAAATTTAAGATTTTGCGAAAAATTTTTAAGTACCCGGTTTAGTCCTAACTAGTTTCTAATGCATGTTTTGGACCTCGAGGGTTCATATAAGGGACTTTATGGTTGATTTCAAACATGAATACTGTATGGTGTAGAATATCTGTTTATTTAATCTGTAAGTTCTGGTAATGCTCTGTAACCCTGTTCTGGCGATGGTTTAGGGTTAGGGGTGTTACGGGTTCACCTCCTTGGTGGTGGATTTGTGGTTCAGTTGCAACATTGATTTACACCGTTAGTTGTAAATTGTTTCAACTTTGAAAAGATAGACAATACTTGAGCTGAGAGTGAAGTAAGGGCATCTACTTCATGCACTCCAACTATTTGTCTTCCTGAAGTTCCTTGATTTGTTGGCCAAGTAATTGTTACTGGCTATTCTCTCAATGGTCTCATAAGCATCATTATAAGACTTTGACAAGAGAGCACAATTCACAGAAGCATCTACCACCAACCTTGTGTGTGTGTTAAGACCATAATGTTTCCAGCTGATGTAATACAAAATCCTGTGGTGAGGGAATCTACGAAGTAACTCCATGAATCATTCCCATGCCTCGTATAAGGATTCATCATCAATTTGTTGAAAAGTGGTGATCTCACTCCGCAACTTAGCAATTTTGCTAGGTGGGAATATTTTACCAGAAAGAGTTCAACTAATTCTTGCCAAGTAGAAATTGAATTGGATGGCGATGAATTAAGCCATGCTCGGGCTTGATCTCGCAACTATATGGAAACAACTTCAACCTCAGTGTGTCTTCAGTTACACCGGCTATCTTGAAGGAATCGCTCACCTCCATAAACAATTGAAGGTGTAGATGTGGATCTTTTGTGGCCATTCCACTAAAGTGGCCTATTATTTGAAGCATCTGAAACATCATAGGCTTCAATTCAAACTACGGTGCCTCGATCTCCGATCTCCTAATTCCTAGATTTAACTCATTCAGACATGGCACAGCGTACTGCCTTATGGTTCGATCCATATCATCAGCAATAAGGATTGGATTACGAGCATTAACAACTCCATTCCCTTGAACATCATTTTGATTTTCAAAGTCCATTTCTACCGCTTGTCTCTGGGTTAATCTTTCTTGTCTTTTTTGTCTAAATGCCTACTTGATTTCAAGGTCTACAAGGAGTAAATCGATGATCCGATCTATACTTATGAAGACCTGAAAAGAAAATCATAAAAGATAAAGAATAATAAAAAATAATTAAATAAGAACGAGAATGAAAATAATTAACAAACCAAATTGTAACAAATAATTTCACAAAAAATTATTAAGGCAATAATCCCTGGCAATGGCGCCAAAAACTTGTAACGCGTGGTTTGTGCAAGTGTACACAGTTGTTTTCAAGTAATAAGTAAGTATAAGAGTTATAGTCTCCACAAGGACTGTGTATGTTAATAAATTAATTGTAAAATTAATACTAACAATTTGGTAAGAAAACAAAAACTTTTTGAGGTGATTGGTGATTAAATTAAATTAAATAATCTAGATGCAAAGGGATCCCTAATGCAATTAACCTAAATGTAATGGATGCAATAAAATGAATGAGATAGATTTAGCAGCAGAATTCACAAGATTTTAACAATGATCACATGCATAGGCTAAAATAATTACATTATTTAACTTAGTTCATTTTAATCATTCTTACAATGTTCTAGAAAAATAATCCAAGGCAACTTGACATTTCATGAGTTTGAAACCAAGATTAAGTCATTCAGAATCTTTTATTTAGAAAACCATGCATTTTACTGATCATATTCAACTAAAGGTTTCTTAGAATTCATGTGAAGTAACATGGACGGATTAGGTTTGAAATAATTTAATCACATAAACCTAACCGATGACACCAATTAAACAATTTTTTTTGGTCAACCTTTTTCCCTAACAATTATCAAAAAAAAAACCACTAGTGCCACCTAACAAACCAACGACACCACTAAAAAGTTATTATTTTTTTCCACCGTATATATCCTTATTTTTTCAGGTATTTTAAAAAATACATACGGGTGCTACTTGACATAATGGCGGCAACAATAAAAAATTCTTCTTTTAAAAAAATTGATATGTGATGATTGGCTGAAAAAGAGTAGTCAGGCGACACCGATAGGTACTATAGCAAACAACCTATTTTCATAAGTAATTTTTTCTCCAACTTATTTTCATAATTAATTAATTTTTTATATTATTTTTATAAAAAAATTATTTTATCTATTTACTAGATTAAAAAAAACTAAAAACTAAAAAGTTAATATAAAATTTAATTCGAATTTGTCAATTCACACATTAGTTGAAAGGTAAGAAAGACCGCATATATTCTCTTTTTCTTTTTCTTGTGGAGAGCTTCCGCCTTACTATTTGAAAAAAAATAAAATTTATCACCAAAATTATTTTATGTATACGAACTAATGGGGAGGTTGTTATATAAATAAATATGTTGAAAAATCATAATAATTATAAAAATCATAAACATTATAAAATATATTTTTTTGGCATTTTAGTTTTTACAATTTTTAATTTACAAGTTTTTATAATTTTTTTAAAAGAATTTTTACAAAGTATTTGTCATAGATTTGAGTTTCCAATTAATATAAATTTTAACATTTGGTTACAAAATTGGGTGTACAATAAGAACTTATTTTAGTAATATTTATGGAATTTGGTACTTGTTATATAAATCGATATGTTGTTAACACTATTTTTATAACAACTAACAAAATTTATAATTATTATTAAAATTTTTATTGGAAACTTAATTTTTTAATCAAATATTGAAATTTTTATTGGAAACTCAACTTTGTAATTAAATGTTTTGTAAAATTTTTTAAAAAAATTGTAAAAAATTTTGACTTAAAATTTTTTAAAAATTATAATGCCAAAAAGTAATATAATTTTTGTGATTTATTTGTAATTATTTATTATTTTTTTATAATTTTTTATTTCAAAATCTATTTATATAAAAATAAAAAATCATAAAAATAAAAAAATAATATTTTTGGAATTATAATTTTTAATTAATATTTTTTAATGTTTTTTACAAAATATTTAGTTACAAAATTGAATTTCCAATAGAAATTTTAGTATTTTGTTATAAAATTGAGTTTCTAATAAGAATTTTAGTAATAATTATAAATTATGGTAATTGTTATAAAAAAATATTATTATACAAATTGATTATATATTATATAAATAGGAATTTAATATTTGATTACAAAATTGGGTCAAGACCGATCAATGTGCCACACCATTAATTCTAAAATCTGTTTATATAATATATGGCAACATATCTATTTTTATAACAACTATTAAGATCTATAATATATAACTAACATTTTATAAGCATTACAAAATCTATAATATGTACCAACATATTTAACAGATTCTAATAAAAAAAATTAGCATTTGATTAGAAATTTTAAAAGTTTATGAAAATAAACGATTAAAATTTTTATCTTTTATTAAAACTCACAAAAAATTTATATTAAAAAACTATCCCAAGAATTCTCATTTAAGTTAACATTATTAATCTTTGTTTGATGGGTTTTCTATTCTAAGACTTTGGAGTCATTATTAATTTTGAGTTGGTGGGTTTTTTTACTACTTTTAAGACTTTAATTGATAGCTCAGAAAAAAAATAAAATATTTAAAAATCATATAATTTTGAGGAGAAATACTTGTATAATATTGTGAATCTTTGTTATTCATATATCTTTTAAATAGAAAATGACAAATTAAATTTTTATTCTTGATTTTTAGAATTTTTAGTTAGATTTAAATTTTTTGAAGAAAAAAAAAACTAAAAATTAGAAGGAAAAATTTGAGATATCACTCTCCCATTAAAAAAATAAAAATGACGTAAAATTACAGTTTCATACAATATATTATGACACACATTTCTCATTAATTTTCTCTTCTTTCATCATTTGGAATAATCAAATTAATTTTTTCCGCCCTTCCATTCATTTACTTTTTCGTCCAATCAAAGTCACCCACATGAAAATGAGCACCAATACCGAACCTCAATTCAACACAAAATTGGCTATTTCCATCTTTATTCAATTCGAGTTTCTTTCTTTCTTTTTCTATGATTAATTTCTTTCAAATATTTATTTGTTACTTTTTCTTATTAATTCTGATTTACATTGTCAAAGAAAACAAAGTTAATTTATGGCTTTGAGTATTTACAAGCCTTAACCCTGCTGTAGAACCACACTGCAAGCCATAAAGAGCAATGAGTAACACTATCTTAACCATCCCTGAGCTGCAATATCCTGAAAATCAATGGAGAAAAAGAATCGTCAAAGAAATGCTACTTACACAAGTTTAAATTTATAAAGAAAACAAAAGCATACCTTAAAAGAGGGAGGGGGTGCTGAAGAAGGAACAAGGCCAGTGAATCCAATATCATACGCAATGCTACCATCAGGCTTAAACAACCCAAAGTTTCTCTCAGAGGTTGGTCCAGGCTTGGAATTTTCATTAAACAAAGCGAAAACATAAGCCCTGACAGGGATCTTGGGCCTCAACGGGGTTCCCTTCTTTTTGGTCAGCCGTTTACGAAGGTGCCGATTGTAAGTCCTGGCGTTCTTCACCGTGGCACCGGCTTCATCAGGATCCCCACGCGAAGCCCAACCAGTTTCCGAAATAATGACTTCCATTTTGTTAAAACCAGCTTTCTCCAATGCCGAATAAGCCGCATCAACCTGAGCTTCAAACATGTTATCGTAATGAAGCTTGGTTTTGGCATCCTAAATCCCACGGTTATCTTTGAACAAAGCGTAGTTAATGTCAATATGTTGAGGATCGTTCTTATAGGCTAAAAATGGGTAGGCATTTATATAAAAGGGTGAACCAATCTGCGAAAACAAGTGTAGAAGTGGCTTCATGAATGGAACAACATCGGGTTTGAAAATGCAGGCCGAGGGTGGGAAAGAATTGGCGAAAACAGCCTCTGAATGTGGGCTTGAAACTTGAATAATCTCCTTTAAACCCAACCTGTAAACAGCGCCATAAATGTTCTTTGCTGAAGGCAATAGGACTTCCCAAAGTTCCATATCGGAACCGCCCAAGATCTCGTTTCCCACCGCGATTCCTCGGATTTGGGTTCCGGGAAGGAATGCTTGTACGTTTTCTAACCCAATTCATCGACCGATCTTCTCCTGTGCTCATTTCTTTCAAGTACCCATTGGGAAGTCCAACTATGATTTCTATACCGGAACCGTTGAAAGCCGTAAGAACTCCATGATCAGCATCGTAGATTCGAATGTGGTTTACCTTTGCGGCTTTTAGGAGGGTTACTACAGTTTCGGGTGCCGGTAAATTGTCGGCTATTCTCCCGTAGCTTATTCCATATGTCCATGTCACTGAATGTTTTGCTGATACAGCACAACGTAAAATAAGCTTTCATAAACACACTTAACTAACCAATATATATATATATATATATATGACAAGCATGCTGAAGAAATATTGGTGAAAAAATCAAAGCAACCATATCGGTGATTGTGAACAAGAGACTTTCACCTACATGGATTATTTAGCTAAAATATTCTTACGGATACCAATAATGTGGTATCATCTTAAAAAGAAAAGAAAAAAAAAAGTATCCCACATTCACCTTATGTCAAGTAATTAAGTTATTTTTCATATTCAATAAGTAAGAAACCAACAAAAAAAGAAAAAGAAAAAAAAGGCAACATACCATGAGAGCAAACAAGAGAGAAACTGAGGAAGAGCAAGAGAAAGAAAGAAGAAGCCATATGTGATGTGGGAAGATAATCAAAGAAATTGCAATCCATTTGTATTAAAAGGAGAGGGAACTTGCAGTCTTTTGTGAGTTAAAAGCAGAAGCAAAAAGAATGCAATACTTGGTCTGCAGGGATGTCATATAGACCACCAACAAATTTTTTTAAAAAATAATAATAAAAGATTCTTAACCTTATTTTAAAGTCGATATGCCAAAAAACACATACGAAAATGTTCTTGAGTACAATAAGAAGAGGAAGAAGAAGATTCTGAACCTCAAACCATCAAAAGGGGTGATAGATTCTTATTTTACTCTCAAAGTATACTTTTTTTGGCAACTTTCTAATCTTGGGGCTGTCTCTCTTCTTCCTTTTTTTAATAAACAAAATGAAAACGTTTCTCTCTTTAGATTTTTTTTTATTGGTTCAAATCTCTCTTTAGACGTTGTTTCCCTCGAAAAGAAAAGAAAACATGAGCTCTATACTAGCAGATGCAAAGTTTATGAATTCCTTTCTTACGAAAGGCTAAGTGAATCATAGTTGGAGAGGTTCATCATTGAAATAAGGTCGGGTTTTGCTTGTAGCTTTTGCATTATACGTATTCGGCTAAGCGAGTCTGCAAATCTGCAAGTCGATCTTTTCAAGTTCCTTAATTAAATTAGATTCGATCTGGTCGGATGATTCGTTTTCTTATTTTTAAATAATTAAAAAGTTATTTTTATATTATAATTATTTATATTTTTACAATTATATATCTAAATATTTTATTATAAAATAATAATTTATTGGAATGTATAAATTTAAAAAAATATTTTATTTGAAGTTCCAATGACCTAATTCACTCTTTGGATGGATTACAATTTTGTAAGTGGCAGGACTCGTTAGACGGTGATATTTTGAATGAAAAGACTATTTTGAATATTCTAGTGATCATTAGAAGTGATTATTATATGTAGAGAGTGGAAACCTTTGAAAAAAACTAAATAATAATATTCAATAAGAATTAAGTTAAACTATTTAGTTGGGCATCTGTGTGGGATGAAGAAGAAGAATATATTTAAGTTAAAGAAATGTAAGAATGAGTCATGAGTATGTAATGATATGATTAATACTTTGAATAAAATGGAATTTGGTTGGAATAGATAAAATCAACATTGAAATGAAATGTGTGTTTGTGAAGGGTCTAACGACCCCATATTATTATGAAAAAGAGTAAATTAATTTTCATTGGCATTGTGAATCATAAAAGAGCATAAATTTCTCATTAAAATTTGTCTTTACGCTCATGTAAGTTTGGTAGAAGAGTTAGGATATAGTTAGCATGTCAATTAGGGTCATATGTGTATGATTTACATTGGATTTTGTATTGGTGTTATGTGGGGCTTGGGGTTGTGCTATATATTTTGGAGTTTTGTTATGATGCCATTAGTTGAACATTTGTTGCCAACCATTGGGCTTATACGAGATATTGGAGTTTTGTTGTCTTCGGACATTATATTATGAGCTTATTGGTGTATGTGGAGTCTCGTAATGTCTGAGTCCTATTTTACCGAGATTACAGTGGGCATAAATTCAATATATGATGATAAGCTAAAATTGAATTGATGTGGGAATTACTTATAAGTTGCAAAAGTTTATGCAATTTGCCTTAACTATTAGTTAATCTATTGTAACTTAACTTGCTATGTTCTATGCATGACTTGTCAGAGCTTGTTGAGCATGTAGTTGGTATGAACTTTGTGAGGCAAGGTAAGGAAAGTACTTTCCATTTGAACTTACTAAACATATATATATATATATATATGCTTATACTGTTGTTTTTGCATATAGATTGCACTCTCAAATCATTAAAGTCATCACTCTTTTTTGGAAACATCACACTACTGTCAAGAATACAAGAGTATGGAATTTGTGTATTTATATAGTTTGGCATGTACTTAGGTCCATAACTTGTATAAATATGCTTATTCATATGTTAGTTAGTACCTAAAATGCTAGTGATAATGTAGAAATTGAAGGCTAGAGTTTGAGTATTCATATATTGTGGCATGTACTTAGGACATTAATTTGTATAAATATACTTATTTATATGTTATTTAGCACCTGAAATGTTAGTAGTGATGTAGAAATAGAAAGCTTTCTTGTTTTGTTAAGTTTATGATTTTAAAGAAGTTTCACTTTGCACGAATGCATGTGGGTCACTAGAATTTTGAGCTTTGGTTTGTGATGGTAACATTCATTTGAATGCTTTTACAAATGCTTTAATTTTCTAATCTTATTTTATGGATAGTTTGTTAGTTAATTATTTAAATTGAGTAAGCCTTATAATGAGTCTTGCATTTACAAGTTTGTTTTTGAAGTATCTTTTCTTGGTTATATTGTTTAAAGGTGCTTTGAATTGAATATTTAGTTTTTAGAAACAAAACATTTAGTCCTTTACACATTGGGTGTGATACCCATGTGTAGGTACCGATTTCTAGCTGAAATAGTGCAAAAAATGCAACCCAAGTGCCTAAGGTCCACTACTTTTGTCAAAAGTATCGTACCCAATTTTGTAGAATGTTTCCTAAAATAGTACAAGGACCTAGGTTTGGACCACAAGACCTTAGGTACCGATATCTAGCGTCTTGATAGTGTTATTGCACTGTTTCATGGAAAATAAGCCCCCTAAGGTCCATATATGGTCTCGGACACCTCCAAACACCCATAAATCAATTCAAAATTATTTTAACAAGATTAAAAAACTCAAAAATTTATTTTTATCTATTTTCTATGATTTTATAAAAAAATGTTTTCTTGTTTAATTTATTAAATAAATTTATTATTTTTACATGAAAGTGGTCAAGTGGCATCTCCCATCCATATCGGTCATCGAGATAGGTGAGGGGTGTTACATTTTGTGGTGTTAAAGCTTGAGTTTGGTTGATTCTAGGACTAAAATGAGACATTGCATCGAGTCTAAAAGTACATACCACAATGGTCCATGATAGTGTGATGTATTTCTAGCTTAAATTTGGCTTCAATTTCTTTTATAGATCACCAATGTCTGCCAATTCCAAACATGTGGTTGATGAGGAGGTAGAGAGAAATGCTCCTACCCATAACAAAAATTCTTCAAATCCTCAAGCCCCTCATGGACTTGGTGGTGAGGTGAGGAATGTTTTCTTTAACACGATGAATAAATGGTTTGATCATTATGTGGGAGCCATTCCTCTAGCTCCCCAACCTCAAGGACCACATTTCCCCCTTATATCATCTGTTGTTCTTCAACCACTGATCCCTATTCTTGAACCTATAACCAACCCCCACTTAAGAAACTCCATAATTTTGGGGATGAAAATTCAAAGGTAAAAAAGGGATGATCTGTACTAGCTCGTTTTTAGTCAAATTAGAACAGTGATTTTGGGATTATAAATCTAAGGTCAAAATAATTATTTTATTATTATTTTGAGGTCTACAATATGATAGTATGAATGTGTGAAAATTTCGTTAAGAAATTTTATTGTTTGAGTGTTTAATTTGATAAAAAGGACTAAATCGCGTAAAGTGTAAAAGTAGAGTTCTATTAGCTAAAGGTGTCTAATAGCTTTATAACTTTGAAGTAAAGGTCCTTATGTGGTAATTAGACCATTATTAAAGTGGTTGGACAATTATGTGCATGGTTTAAGTGATTTTTAATGGTTTAATTAAAGGGTATTTAGGTAATTTAAAAAATTAAGTTAATAAACAAGTAATAAAACAAAGACTATCATCTTTGTCATATTACTTAGCCGAAATTTTCAACATAAAGCACCATTAAAATGGCTTCAAGGTTCGGCTAGCTATCCTTAGTGCATGTAAGTCATTTTTGACACTGTTTTTAATTATTTCTATGTTTTTGAGATCGTTGCAGCTTAGTCTAGCTAGTCCAGGGACTATTTTGCAAAACTGTTAAAGGTTTAGGGTTTTTCCATTAATGAATATGTGTGTATTTTGATGTTTTATGGTAGAAATGAATGGTTGTTGTTAGATAAACAACATTTATAATGTGATTTTTGATAAAATTGTAATTTAGGGATTTAATTAAGAAATGTTGAAATTTTGTGGTTAAATTGTGAAAAAATGAAAATTGGGCTGCTAGGGACTTAATTGAAATTTGGCTAGCATGGGTATAAGTTGAATTTCATGAATTTGTGTTTTTATAAGCTAAGAACTAAATTATAAAAATGTTGAATTATTAGGGACAAAAGTGTAAAGTTGCCTTAATGTGTATTTTGGACTAAATTGAATAGAATGATAATTAAATAAGTTAATTTTGATTACATTTAGATCAAGAAAAGCGAAATTCAGATTTAGATTGAGGGAAAAATAAAGTATCGGACTAATCAACTTATTTCGCCGTTTTTGTAATCGAGGTAAGTTCGTATGTTAGTAAGCATTAATATAATTGTGTTTTAATTGCTTTATTATTGAATTATTTGAGAATACGACCTTGCGGATATATTCAATGAAGATTCGACAAATGAGAAATCCCAGTTGAACCTTAGGAATAGATTAGGATTTGAATGACATGTCATCAGGGGTTATGTGATTGGGTGCTGGTCTGTACGTCCTATCGGTGGCTCAGTTATTCGGCATGTGTTGCAGATACTCGTCAGCTTGTGTGAGCAACACTGTGTAGTTTCATCATGATTATTAGTTTGTGTGAGCAGACTTGTTGATAGCTCGAGAGTGAGTATTATATGTGATATGAGATTGAGATGGCTTCGGCTATATATATGTGGCACTTGGGGTACAAGTTTCCTGGGTATCCGATAGTATTCTAAATGGTTCAATGGGTATATGGAAGATATGGATGAGTAAAATATTGATACGAGATGGTATAGGAATGTACATTAATCATATAATCTTTGAATCGAAGAAACTTGTGAAATTCTCATTTAATCTTGTGATTGAATATGTGATAGGTTTGTGTATTTATTTGAGTTGTACATTGATATGATCAATTGTTTAAATTGTGTTTGTATGGTAAGATAAGTTTATTATTATACGAGCTTATTAAGCTTTATAGCTTACATTGTTTATTTTTCCGTATTTTATAGTGAAATCAAAGCTAGCTCGGATTTGGGAATCATTGAAGAACTCATCACACTATCAAAGTATCACTTTGGTACTTTTGAGTTTATGTTTTGGTTATATGGCATGTATAGGAATTATGGTCATTTAGTAATGGTTTAACCATTTGAGTTGGCTTGTAATGGATGAATGGTTTATAATATGTATAGCCATGTGAGTTGGCTTATTTTGGTATGTTTGATAATGTTTGTATATATATATATATATGCAAATGCCCTTTTGTCATGTGGTTGGTAATGACTATGTGATGTGTATTATGAATTGGTAAATTGAGTACCTTATATTTGAAATTTGGAGATTTGGTATGCATAAAATTATAGGTAAATTGTTATATAATTGAAAGTGACCATTAGGTGAATTATGAATGTAAAGTTTGTCATGAATGGAATGGCTTATTTTGATATTTGTGTATCTTGTGATTGATAGTGTGGAATTAGCATGAATTAGGCTTGGTTAAAGTTGGTCTGAATGTCTATTTATGCCTTGTGTTGTGCCATTTAGTTTGGTGTATGTGTATGCAAAATTTGGGTGGCAAGATGGCTTGGTAAATAGCCTATTTTTGTCCACACGGGTAGAGACACGGGCGTGTGTCTCAGCCATGTGTGACACACGATCAGGTTATACGGTTGTGTGTCCCCTGGTGTTGATTTAGAAATCAAATCAGTATGCTCCACACGGCCTAACACACGGGCGTGTGACTTGGCCGTGTGGCATAAGTCATTATACCCTACAGGTTTGGCATGACTTGACGGGCTGATCACACGGGCGTGTGGTTGGCTGTGTGACCCAAGTCAGAGAGCTACATGGGGTCGAGCACGGGTTGGGACACAACCATGTGATCCCATTTTGAATGTCCACAAGGCCTATGACACAGGCGTGTCTTTGGCCATGTGAGACACATGGCTAGGCCATACGGGTGTGTGTCCCTTGTATTTTGAAAAATTTTCTAAGTTTTCTGAAATTGTCCTGAGTACTTGGTTTAGTCCCGAACCATTCCTAAAGCATGTTTTGAGCCTCGTTTTAGGGACAATGTGAATAATTTTGAATAATGATTGCATGAAATTTGAAAATGTATGTGAAATGTATGTTTTAATTGTGTAGTAAGTCAGGTAATGTTTCGTAACCCTATTTCGGTGTTGAATATGGGTAAGGGGTGTTACATTTTTTGGTATTAGAGATGTGGTTTAGTCGATTCTAGGACTAATGTAGCATGTGTGAAAGCCTAGGTATACATTCCATATATAACCTGTTATAGTGTGATATCTCCTGACAGTTTTAAATCATGTTTTCATATAGTAAATGGATCCAAATCGAGTTGTAACTGATGATGTTGAAAGTAATGCGCCAGCCTCCATTCATGGAGTAGCGCAGTCTAAGTCGAGACCCATATTGGGTAGTCAGGGAGGAGAGCCAAAGAAGCCAAAGAAGCCTCCCATTTTGAATGTCCACAAGACCTGTGACACAGGCGTGTGTTTGGCCGTGTGAGACACATGGCCAGGCCATACGGGTGTGTGTCCCTTGTATTTTGAAATTTTTTTAAGTTTTTTGAAATTGTCCTGAGTACTTGGTTTAGTCCCGAACCATTCCTAAAGCATGTTTTGAGCCTCGTTTTAGGGAAAATGTGAATAATTTTGAATGATGATTGAATGAAATTTGAAAATGTATGTGAAATGTATGTTTTAATTGTGTAATAAGTCAGGTAATGTTTCGTAACCCTATTTCAGTGTTGAATACGGGTGAGGGGTGTTACATTTATTGGTATCAGAGATGTAGTTTAGTCGATTCTAGGACTAATGTAGCATGTGTGAAAGTCTAGGTATACATTCCATATATAACCTGTTATAGTGTGATATCTCCTGACAGTTTTAAATCATGTTTTCATATAGTAAATGGATCCCAATCGAGCTGTAACTGATAATGTTGAAAGTAATGCACCAGCCTCCATTCATGGAGTAGCGCAGTCTAAGTCGAGACCCATATTGGGTAGTCAGGGAGGAGAGCCAAAGAAGCTAAAGAAGCCTCCCATTTTGAATGTCCACAAGGCCTGTGACACAGGCGTGTCTTTGGCCGTGTGAGACACATGGTCAGGCCATACGGGTGTGTGTCCCTTGTATTTTGAAAAATTTTCTAAGTTTTTTGAAATTGTCTTGAGTACTTGGTTTAGTCCCGAACCATTCCTAAAGCATGTTTTGAGCCTCGTTTTAGGGACAATGTGAATAATTTTGAATGATGATTGCATGAAATTTGAAAATGTATGTGAAATGTATGTTTTAATTGCGTAATAAGTCAGGTAATGTTTCGTAACCCTATTTCGGTGTTGAATACGGGTGAGGGGTGTTACATTTATTGGTATCAGAGATGTGGTTTAGTCGATTCTAGGACTAATGTAGCATGTGTGAAAGTCTAGGTATACATTCCATATATAACCTGTTATAGTGTGATATCTCTTGACAGTTTTAAATCATGTTTTCATATAGTAAATGGATCCCAATCGAGCTGTAACTAATGATGTTGAAAGTAATGCGCCAGCCTCCATTCATGGAGTAGCACAGTCTAAGTCGAGACCCATATTGGGTAGTCAGGGAGGAGAGCCAAAGAAGCCAAAGAAGCATCCTATTTTGAATGTCCACAAGGCCTGTGACACAAGCGTGTCCTTGGCCGTGTGAGACACATGGCCAGGCCATACGGGTGTGTGTCCCTTGTATTTTGAAAAATTTTCTAAGTTTTTTGAAATTGTCCTGAGAACTTGGTTTAGTCCCGAACCATTCCTAAAGCATGTTTTGAGCCTCGTTTTAGGGACAATGTGAATAATTTTGAATGATGATTGCATGAAATTCGAAAATGTATGTGAAATGTATGTTTTAATTGTGTAATAAGTCAGGTAATGTTTCGTAACCCTATTTCGGTGTTGAATACGGGTGAGGGGTATTACATTTATTGGTATCAGAGATGCGGTTTAGTCGATTCTAGGACTAATGTAGCATGTGTGAAAGTCTAAGTATACATTCCATATATAACCTGTTATAGTGCGATATCTCCTAACAGTTTTAAATCATGTTTTCATATTGTTAATGGATCCCAATCGAGCTGTAACTGATGATGTCGAAAGTAATGCGCCAGCCTCCATTCATGGAGTAGAGCAGTCTAAGTCGAGACCCATATTGGGTAGTCAGGGAGGAGAGCCAAAGAAGCCTTCTTCCAGATGATGAAT
Source organism: Gossypium hirsutum (assembly GCF_007990345.1). Lineage (NCBI taxonomy): Eukaryota > Viridiplantae > Streptophyta > Magnoliopsida > Malvales > Malvaceae > Gossypium > Gossypium hirsutum. The sequence goes on along the minus strand of NC_053429.1, from coordinate 61,238,156 downwards.
AAGTGGTTTACAGAGTTTGTTCAAACAAATTTGGCTGCTCAACAACCTCTACTCCCACCTAATCCCCAACCAGTTCCCGTTGCTTTTCAAGATTTGGAACCTCTACGATTGAATAAGCCGCCTGTTGATCAAATCCAAAAATACGGGGCTGAAGAATTTAGAGCTACTATTGATAACGATCTTGAGAAAGCCGAGTTTTGGCTCGAGAAAACTATCAGAGTATTTGATGAACTATTCTGCACACCAGCTAAATGTGTAAAATGTGCCGTATCACTTCTGAGAGACATAGCGTATCAATGGAGGAATACTTTAGTATTTGTTGTACCGAGAGAATGGGTCACTTGAGAATTCTTTCAAGCCAAATTTAGAAAGAAATAAATCAGCCAACGGTGTAACACCCCTTACCCGTATCCGACACCGGGACAGGGTCCGAGGTGTTACCGACTCAAACATAAACATTCATACAAAACTGGGTTATAAAATTTCGCACAAGTTAAAACCATTCTTACATAAGCATATTGTCCCTTATAAGGGCCCACGAGGCCCAAAACATACATTGAGTGTGGTTCGGGACTAAACTGAGAACTTTTGGAACTTTTGTGACACTTAAAAAATTTTCTTGTTTTGAAGGGTCACACGCCCGTATGGGTAAGCCGTGTGATCGCACATGCCTGTGTGGCTTGAGACACACCCGTGTCCTCAGCTCGTGTAACTCTTTGTTTATGACGTCATCAACACAATTTGGGTCACATGGTCAAGTCACACGCCCCTGTGCTTAAGCCGTGTGGCGAATTAAAATCCAAAAATCAGGTACAGACTTCACACGGCCTAGGCACAGCCCATGTCCTGAGGCCTTGTCCTTCATACGGCTGAGACACACGGCTGTGTCTCTACCTGTCTGTTTACTGCTGGACATTCTGTTTTACCTAATTAAGGTTCAGGGGACACACGGCAGGATCACACGCCCCTAGGGTAGACCGTGTGTCATACACGGTTTAGAGACATGCCCGTGTGCCTACCCGTGTGGACAACTTTGAGGCTATTTTCCAAGCCTTTTTTCACCCTTAATAACACATATACAGTTAAACATCTCAATGACATCCTACATGGCATAAATGAGCACTTACACATTCATAAACATGGCTCATGCATATTAACTTCTTATCAATTTATGCTAGCTTAAGACTTTATATTTTATTTAGACCAAACTTACCAAATCACATGCAATATGTAACATCAATTTACTTCTATTTTATACATTCATGCCTTAGTTGTTATTATGTCATTTACTCACAATTCCATCATCAAACATCTATGATTATATTCACAATTCATCCAATGCAAATGCATTTAACCACATCATGAGTGACCATAGCACATGCATGCATATATGAATAGGATTACATCTCCATAATTAAGATGGGCCATATCTCATAGCCATATAAAAAATGAATCATCAAATCATTATAAGCTAACACACTTGGCTAAACAAATATGACATACAACAAAAAGACCAAGTCCCTATACATGCCATACTCAAAATACTTGAATCCACTATACCCAAAAGATTAGTTTGATAGTGTGAATTGAGCTCCAACGTCCTTCGATCCTCGAGCTAGCTTGGCGATACTATAGGAAAATGGAAAAGAGAGGTGAGTAAGCATAAAGCTTAGTAAGCTCACATGCAAATAAATAGCAACATAAGCATGAATATTATACAATTAACATAACATAATTTACATATATGCCATCATAGTTACATAGGCTTAACTTACTCATTCTCAATCTTACCAAAATTTCATCACATACTGAGCTTATTCATATGAGTTTTTCGTACATACCTGTACCAACTTGTAACACATTCTCATATTTCCTCATCATTGACTTACTTGTTGCATATCTCACTGATTTACCCGTTGAACACTTGGAATACTGTCGGATACACGGAAAGTTGCACAAAGTGCTTCATACGTAGCCACATGCTACCTCATATCACATATCACACATTGCTTGCTCTCGAGCTAATCACGGGCCTACTCAAACAAGCTGAAAGTCAGGACGTAACTACACGGACTGCTCCCACAAGCTGACAAGTACCTGCAACTCATGCCGGGCTACCCAGCCATCGGTAGGACATACATGACTAGTACCCGGATTCACATAGTCACATATACACATAATCTCATGAGCTCATAATCACATAGTTCCTAGCGGCATGTCAATTGTATCCTAATCTATTCTTAAGGCTCAAATGAGATTTTCTCAATGTCACATATTCGTCGAATTCATTCACAATGTCATGCTCATAGACTATAACGTCGTTCATAGACTCATCATAACAATTAAACATAGAGACTCATACATTAATAAAACATTAAAACATGATATAACATTGCATTATTTTCACATGAACTTACCTCGGTACCAAAATATGGCTAATTATTCGATTTAATCCACAACCTTGTTCTTTCCTCGGCTTAGGTCTGAACTCCGTTTTTCTTGATCTATAATAGAAAATTTCACTTATTTAATTATCACATTGTTTAAAACAGTCCATAAATCATACTTTGGCAAAATTAAAATTTTGCCCTTAAATTATCACACATTTACAAATTAGTCCCCAGGCTCGTAAAATGAAATGTACTCATTTTCTTTGTTACCCAAGCCTAGCTGAACTTATAACATGCTCATAACAGCCCACATTTCTCATCAAATCATACATCTTACTACTCTTTTTACAAAATTTACAAATAAGTCCTTTTTAGATGTTTTCATGAAAAACCACTTAGTAAAAGATGTTTATCATACATCAAACTTTCATATTCTTCCATTAAATATCAAAATACATGCATGTCACACATGGGTCAATTTTCAAACATGAACTCTAACTCAAAATAAGGCTAGAAATAGGTAGATCATGCTTTAATGATCTCAAAAACATAAAGAACATTAAAAATGGGGCCAGGGTGTACTTACAATCGAGCTTGAAAGTTGAAGAAAAACCCTAGCTATGGCTCTTCTAATTTTTAGGAAACACTTGAAGAAGATGAGAAAATTTTTGCTTCATTTTCCCTTTTCATTCTTTTATTAACCAAATGACCAAAATGCCCTTTAATGCCTTTTTTTTCAAATTTTCCTAACTATGTCCATTTTTGTCCATAAAAATAGAAATTGAGAAAATTGCTATTTAAGGACCTCTAATTAATAATCCATGGGAATTTCATGTTAAAGCTTCTAGAACTCACATTTTGCAACTTTTGCAATTTAGTCCTAAAAGTTAATTTGGACACTTATTCACAAAATTTCTTCATGAAATTTTCACACAAGCAAGCAATCATATCATAGACCTTAAAATAATCATAAAATAATTATTTCTAATTTGTGGTCTCGAAACCACTATTCTAACTTCGCCCTAATTCGGAATGTTACAAACGGTTTATTGATAAAAAAGAAAAGAGTTTCTAGAGCTGAAACAGACTTGAATGTCTGTAATCGAGTACGAGAGGGAGTTTGTAAGAATCAGCAAATATGCTTCAAAATGTGTTTCCACCGAAGCAATTATGTGTAAACAATTTGAAGATGGGTTGAACGAAGATATCATATTGCTAGTCCAGATTCTAGAGTTGAAAGAATTTGTGGTGCTAGTTGACCGAGCTTGCAAAGTTGAGGAACTTGGCAAGGAAAAGAGAAAAGCTGATTTTGAGGCTAGAGATTCGAGAAAGAGATTGATGAATAAACCTTATCAATCTTCGTTAAAGAAATCATGGGATCCGTATATTCTAATAGAGATTGTGGGAAGCAATACACAAGTCCTAAATCTCAAGCTACTTCTTTATCGGGTTCGGTAGTGTGAGAAACAATAAACCTGAGTGTCAACAGTGTGGATGACGACATTTTGGAGACTACTAGATGAATAACAAAGGTTGTTTCAAATATGGCTCATTAGATCACTTCATTCGAGATTGTCTTGAGTTACCTTAGAAAGATAAATTTCAGAATGCAAGACTGAGCAACACAACTGCTAGAAAGAGACCACCTAGAAATACGAGAAATGTTTCTAGTAGCAAAGAAATGACAAAGGACTCTGCTATGAGATTGAGGCTAGAGCACCGGCCAGAGCTTACACTATTCGTGCTTGTGAAGATGCATCATCACCAGATGTTATTATCGATATATTTTATCTCTATGACACTAATGTAATTGCCTTGATTGATCCTAGATCGACTCATTCATATATTTGTATGAATTTAGTGCTAATAAAATTTTATTTGTTGAGTCTACTGAGTTTGTGATTAAAGTATCGAACCCCTTAGGCAAACATGTTCTAGTTGATAAGGTTTGCAAGAACTATCTTTTGATAACTCGGGGTTACTATTTTCTAGAAAATTTGATGCTTTTACCGTTTTATGAATTCGATGTGATTCTGGGTATAGATTGGTTGACTCTGCATGATGCTGTTCTAAAATCTAGACGAAATACTATTGAATTAAAATGTCAGAATAATGAAACTCTTCGTATTGAATCGGATGAGTTGAGTGCATTGCCTGTTGTGATTTCGCCAATATCAGCTCAGAGATATGTGAGAAAAGGTTGTGATGCTTATCTGGCATATGTACTAGATACGAAAGTATCTGAATCGAAGATTGAATCAGTACCAGTAGTCTGTGAGTATTCGGATGTGTTTCTAGAAGAGTTACCTAGGTTACCACCGATCAGAGAGGTCGAGTTTGCCATTGAATTAGTGCCGGGAGCATCACTAGTATTGATAGCTCTGTACAGAATGGCTCTGACAGAATTGAAAGAATTGAAAGCTCAGTTGCAAGAGTTAATAGATGAGGTTTTGTGCGACCTAATTTTTTGCACTATGGTGCACTAGTGTTATTTGTAAAGAAGAAAGATGGGTCGATGAGATTGTGTATCGGTTATCGTTTACTCTACAAGTTTACAATTAAAAATAAGTATCATTTGTTGAGGATTGATGATTTGTTTGACCAGTTGAAAGGAGCAACAATTTTTTCAAAAATTGATCTGAGATCTGACTATTATCAGTTGCGAGCTAAAGATTTAGATGTGCCAAAGACTATGTTCAGAACAAGGTACGAGCATTATAAATTCCTTGTTATGCCTTTCAAATTAACTAATGCTCTCACAGTTTTTATGGATTTGATGAATTGGATTTTAAGATCGTATTTGGACAAATTTGTTGTTGTATTTATTGACGACATTCTGATTTATTCTCGAGATGAATCTGAGAATGTTGAGCATTTGAAAATTGTGCTAAAAACATTGAGAGATAAGCAACTATTTGCTAAATTCAGTAAATGTGAATTTTGGCTCCGAGAGGTTGGATTTTTGGGACATACTGTTTCAGCGGAAGGCATATGGGTTGATCTGAGCAAGATTTCAGCAGTTGTTGCTTGGAAACCACCAAGAAACATATCCGAAGTTAGAAGCTTTCTGGGATTATGTAACACCCCAAACCCGGCCTGGAAGTTTGGCTCGAATCTGGCATGTCACATTGAACTGTTTTTCGAAAACCATGTTTCCATTAAAAACCCTTCTTAATAATTAAAAACTTATACTCTTTTTAAACCTTGTTAGAAACCTCAGCTAAATAACATTCTTAACAACTTTGTAAAAATCTTGGCAGTTGCGGAAGCTTGATTTAAAAACAATTGTGGATACGTGATGTTTTGAACAATAGTAGTTGTTTTGGAAAATCGTGTTCTAATACTAACAGTTATAAGAACAATAAATAAAATTCCAAATTTGAAATCCAAAAAATTACAACGGCTTTACTACAACCCACAAAAAAAACATTTAAAAGTAATAATCAAAACTGTAACATAAACAATGTGTGTGGCTTCCTCCGAGCCCCTCGCAGCTCTGATCCATTTAAGGCTGGAAATTACCTGAAAGGTTAATAAACGAGGTGAGTTTACAAAAACTCAGTGTGAAATCCCCTACTATATAAAAGGAACAGTCAGTCATATAAAAGAATTAAAAGTTGGCCCCGGCCCTACTTACAATTTCAGTATCAATTAGGCCTTAGCCAATTATAACAGACAGTACCAGATGGGCCTTAGCCCATTACAGAATAAGAAACATTATCAGAACTAGAATCAAAATGAGAATTAGAATCAGAATCAGGTGACAGAATCAAAATCAGATTTAGAATCAGAATTAGGTAACAGAATCAGAATCAGTATCAAGTAACAGAATCAGAATCAGAACCAGAATCAGAATTAGGTAACTGAATCAGAATTAGTATCAGGTAACAGAATCAGAATCAGAATATGAATGCAAACCCAACCTAATCCATCCGTATACACCCCCGTACCAACCTTACACCATGTGGGGAGACAACTCGACCCACCCATCCGCTACACACCACAAAATTTGCAACGAGGCTGCCAGATATTGTGACGAAGTCACCAGATATAGATATTGTGGCTAGGCCACCAGAACAAATATATATGTGGCAAAGCCACCAGATTACAGCGAGGCTTCCAGATATTGTGACGAAGTCACCAGAACAGATATATGTAGCGAGGCCACCAGATTGCAGCGAGGCTGCCAGATATTGTGACGAAGTCACCAGAACAGATATATGTGGCGAGGCCACCAGATTGCAGTGAGGCTGCCAGAACGCTTCCTCCATCAATATAACACATATCCCATGCAACAGATATACATGTCATGGCATACAACAGACAGAATCAAAATATCATGCCCATATTTGAATCAAACAATCACAGTCAATTCATTCATATCACCAACATATATTCACAATCAAATCCGTCAACCACACAGTCCAAGTCAGTCACTTGCCCACAAGGGCAAAACAATCATTTAACACATTAGGGGTAAATGGTAATTTTACCCCACAAGGGTATCTCGGTAATTCTACCTTACAGGAGTATTTCAGTAATTCTACCCTACAGGGGTATTTCGGTATTTCTACCCTACAGGGGTATTTCAGTATTTCTACCCTACAAGGGTATTTCGATAAATTTTGTAAATCGAGGGTAAAACGGTAATTCTATAAATCAAGGGTACTTTGGTAATTTTACAAGTTGAGTGTATTTCAATAATTTTACAGGTCGAGGGTATTTTAGTAATTTCACAAATCAGGGGTATTTTGGTAATTTTACAAAATAGGGGTATTTTGATAATTTTACAAACCAGGGGTATTTTGGTAATTTTACAAACTAGGGGTATTTTGGTAATTTTATAAACCAAGGGTATTTTGGTAATTTTACAAACCAGGGGTATTTTGGTAATTTTGTAAACCAAGGGTATTTTGGTAATTTTACAAACTAGGGGTATTTTGGTAATTTTGTAAACCAAGGGTATTTTGGTAATTTTACAAACTAGGGGTATTTTGGTGATTTGGTAAACTAAAGTATTCTAAACAGGGATAACAATACGAATGGGCGAAAAGCCCTTTCTCAGCCCAAATGGGCCGACACACTCGTGTGGCCCTTTTAGCCCAAATCTAGCCACATATATGAGATTCACCTAGCCTAGTCCAATATTTACTGCACAATCAAACAACTTATTCAATTGGGCCTGTAGGCCCATTGGGCCCACATGACCCCTTTCGGCCCATCACGGCCCGAAGTAGCCATCCTACAGCTAGAGTAGCGAGAAAATACACACCTGATAGGAGACTGGAGTTAATCCGCGCTCCGAGCACTCTTAGCCAACGCCTAACCCAAACGAGCACTCCAAAAAGTGAAAGGGATCAGCCAAGAAAGGTACCTTTACTCTCCTCATGGTTCTCTCTATTTAAAGCCAGCTTCGCATCCACTCTTATGTTAGCTTCCCGATGTGGGATCCCTCCATAATCAGAGTTTAAATTCAACACCAACTCTTACTGCCCCCTGTTAGAAAAATAAATGCTCTTTGATTGCCATGAGTTTCGAACCCTAGACCTCCTTGCCACCTCTATGATGCAACCTTCCTGCCTCTTATGTGGCGTTACTTTGCCACTAGACCACAAGGCTTTTTGTGGCACAATTTCCCCAACAATATTCTTAAGGCCTACCTACTACACCCAGGGTTTGATCCACCTTAAACCAAAATTTTTGCTAGAGTCCAGATTTGAACCCAAGACTTCTCCAACACTTCTTAGCACACTTAACCACTAAAATAACCCTTTATTAACGAAATTTTCACGCACAACAGAATATTATAAGCTGCCTTCAACCGCTCCCATGCTCAAGGCCCAAAACTTCTAGGCCTAAATTCAGGGTGTTACAAATTAGTTGGCTACTATCAACGTTTTATAAAAGGATGCTCTATGATTGCTACACCGGTGACTAGATTGCTACAAAAAGATGTGAAATTTGTGTGGTACGATAAATGTCAATAGAGTTTTGAACAATTGAAAGCATTGTTAACTGAGGCACCAGCTGAGTCAGGTAAAGAGTTTGTGATTTTTAGCTTTGTGTCATTGAACGGTTTGGGTTGTGTTTTGATGCAATAGGGTAAAGTGATAGCTTATGCTTTCATACAGTTGAAACCGCATGAAAAGAATTATTCGACGCACGATTCAGAATTGGCCGCTATTGTTTTCGTATTGAAAATTTGGCGACATCATCTATTTGGTGAGAAGTGTCATATCTTTACTGATCACAAGAGTTTGAAGTATTTAATGAGTCAAAAATATTTGAATTTGTATTAACAAAGATGGCTCCAGCTGTTGAAAGATTATGAGTTAGTGATTGATTATCAACTGGGGAAAGCGAACGTAGTCACGAATACTTTGAGTAGAAAATCTTTGTTTGCGTTGCGGGAAATGAATACCCAATTAACTTTGTCTGATGATGGTTCAATTTTGGCTAAATTAAAAGCTAAACCGTTATTTTTTCTACAAATTTGTGAAGCTCAGAAGTGAGATAATGATTTGCAAGCTAAGAGATTACAGTACGAGTCCACGACTGATTCAGACTATCAAATTGGATCTAATGATTGTTTAATGTTCCAAAATAGAATTTGTGTACCAAAGAATTCTGAGCTTATTCAGAAAATTCTACACGAAGCACACAATGGTTGTTTATCTATTCATCCGGGGATTACTAAAATGTACAATGATTTGAAACAATTGTATTGGTGGTCAAGCATGAAACGAGACATTTCAAAGTTTGTGCCGAGATGCTTGGTTTGTCAACAAGTTAAAGCTGAACATCAAGCGCCATCGAGACTACTACAGCCTCTGATGATACCAGAGTGGAAATGGGATAAAGTTACGATGGATTTCGTATCGGGATTACCCTTGTCTCCGAAAAAAGATGCTATTTGGGTTGTTGTTGATCGACTGGCGAAGTCTGCACACTTCATTCCAATAGGTACAAACTTTTCACTTGATAGATTAGTTGAATTGTATATCTCTCAGATCGTTAGATTGCACGGGGTGCCATTTTCTATTATTTCAAATAGAGATCTGAGATTTACGTTGTGATTATGGAAGAAATTGAAAGAAGCTTTGGGTACACGGTTGCACTTTAGTACTGCCTTTCATCTGCAAACCGACAGTCAGTTAGAGAGAATAATTTAGATTCTCTAAGATATGCTTTGTTGTTGTGTGTTAGAGTTTGAAGGCAACTAGAAGAAATATCTAACATTGGTTGAATTTACGTATAACAACAGTTTTCAATCGAGCATAAAGATGACACTGTATGAAGCTTTATATTGTCATAAATGCCGAACTCCATTGTATTGAACTGAGCTTAGTGAGAAAAAGATTCACGGGTTTGATTTGGTTAGAGAGACCGAAGATAAAGTGAAAGTAATTCACGGCAGTCTGCAAGTAGCTTTAGATTGACAGAAATCTTACACGGATTTGAAACGTAAAGACATTGAATTTAAAATAGGTGACAAGGTATTTTTGAAAGTATCTCCGTGGAAGAAGATTATTCGATTTGGTTGCAAAGGAAAATTGAGTCCACGATTCATTGGGCCGTATGAGATTATTGAAAGAATAGGGCCAGTGGCATATCGGCTAGCTTTACCGTCGGAGTTAGAAAAGATTCACAATGTATTTCATTTGTCGATGTTATGACAGTATTGATCAAATCCATCGCATGTAATTTTTCCGGCAGAGATTGAAATTTAACCTAATATGACTTATAACGAAGAACCAATCAAAATTTTAACTCAAGAGGTTAAAGAATTGAGAAATAAGAGCATCGCTTTGGTGAAAGTTTTACGGCAACGACACGGTGCTGAATAAGCCATGTGGGAACCCAAGGAAGCTATAAGAAAATAATACCCGAACCTCTTTTTTGGTAAGATTTTTAGGGACGAAAATTCCTAAGGGGAGAGAGTTGTAACAACACATTTTTAGTCAAATCAAAACAGTGGTTTCAAGACCACAAATATAAAGTCAAAATAATTATTTTATTATTATTTTGTGGTCTATAGTATGATAGTATGAATGTGTGAAAATTTCGTTAAGAAATTTTATCGTTTGAGTGTTTAATTTGATAAAAAAAGACTAAATCATATAAAGTGTAAAAGTAGAGTTCTATTAGCTAAAGGTGTCTAATAGCTTTTTAAATTTAAAGTAAAGACCCTTATGTGGTAATTAGACCATTATTAAAGTGGGTGGACAATTATATGCATGGTTTAAGTGATTTTTAATGGTTAAATTAAAGGATATTTAGGTAATTTAAAAAATTAAGTTAATAAACAAGTGATAAAACAAAGACTATCATCTTTTTCATCTTCATTAGCCAAAATTTTCAACATAAAATACCATTAAAATAGCTTCAAGGTTAGACCATCTATCCTTAGTGCATGTAATTCATTTTTGACTTGGTTTTTAATTATTTCTATGCTTTTGAGATCATTGCAGCTTAGTCTAGCTAGTCCAGGGACTATTTTACAAAACTGTTAAAGGTTTAGGGTTTTTCCATTGATGAATATGTATGTATTTTGATTTTTTATGGTAGAAATGCATGGTTGTTGTTAGATAAACAACATTTATAAAGTGATTTTTGATAAAATTGTCATTTAGGGATTTAATTGAGAAATGTTGAAATTTTATGGTTAAATTGTAAAATAAATGAAACTATGCGTTGCTAGAGGCTTAATTGAAATTCGGCTATCATGGGTATAAGTTTAATTTCATGAATTTGTGTGTGCAAGAGATGATCATGAGAGAAAACGAGTGGATCCTAAAAGAAATCGAGAGAAGCGAAAAAGAAGTCGAAAAAGAAAAAGAGTGTGTGCAATAAAGTAAAGTTGAAAATGAGAGTGAGCAAACAGAAAGTGTGGAAGAAACGATTGTTCTTGAAGAAAAAGAAATGAAAGAAAAAGTTGATAGAGAGCAAGAAAAAGAGAGTGTTGTTTCCACTAACCAATCTGTGAGTTTTTCTTGTCTTACCTCTTCTTTTCAGGTTCCTAACAATCCATGTGACGAACTTCAACTTCAATACCTTCCCGATGAGAGATGCTTTCGTATAATCAGAAAAGGAAAGGTTGAAGATAAAATCCAACCGCAAGTATTCAAAGATAAGGAATCTTTAGAAATCGAGCCACGACAAACAGGTTTGAAAGTTGTCGGTAAAATTTTTGATGGCTTAATTTATAAAAGATCCCTTCATTTTGATTTAATTAGCCCTTATTCTTTGTTTGTGGTTGATAAGTCCATTCTAAGTGGAAGTATGAGGCGGTGTTCTCTTGACTTGTTTTGTGGTGAAAAACTTGTTGATGATGTCTGATTAAATCGACAAGCACATAATATCATCTTACATGGTAACGGTTCTTCACGAAAGACATTTAAGTTGTTTGATTGTGGTGATTATGTGAATCAACTACTGCCTTGTACAAAATCTTTAAATTTATACCAATCTGTCCTGATGAATGTAAGGAATTTTGATTATTTTTTTCGTATATGCACAAATTCTTTTGGATCAGCATGTTTGAAATCATGACACGCATGAAACCTTTGTTGTATTTTCTAGCAAGTGAACAAACTTATGTGTTTAAACCTGGAATTTCTATTTTGGTTCGATATGTGGAAAATTCAAGCATTCCAAATTTTGTGCGACCAATTTTTGTTTGATTGATGCTTGGCTTTTGACTAAGGGAGCGAAATTTAAAAATTCTGAATACAATATAAAATCGTTCCTTAATCATTTTATTTGGCTATCCATAAATTTTTTGTGTCATTTTAAAAAGGTAAGGCCAACTCATATTTTTGATCCTGGCATCAATTCAGCATGTCCCTTAAAGTTCAATATCTACAGTGTTACTAACCCCTTTACTTTTCGTGATGGTGATACTTTGAGAAGCGCGAGTTGTCCTTGTATTTCTCCTACATTTCAGGTTAGTTCGAGTAAAGAGCTACGATATTAATATCTCTCCGACGAGAGGAGGTTTAAGTTGATTGAAAAAGGTACTGCTCAAACCGATCCACATTCATCCATTCATATGGGAAAACAAGGTGAGTTTTCTGAATCTTTTAAGATTCAACCACCCCCTTTGATCGTTGATGGAAACATTTTTGATGTTTTGGTTTCTGAAACGCATTCGTACCTTGATGAGGTTTATTAGTCTTTTTTGATTAGTAATAGATGGTTAGAAAAAGATGAGAACATTACTAATAAAGGTTGTGTCGTTGATGTGCATTCTTTGATCTATGGAAAAACCACATGTTTAAACAAGGCTGTGCACATAAAACTTGTGATGTATGAGTGTTTTATTTATATGCATGCCCTATTACCGAATTTGGATATCCAACTTGCAAAGGTAAAACTTGTCAATTATTTTAAATTCGTCAATTGATCAAGTGCTCAAGTATGCACCAAGACTTCGAAAAGGAATTGTTCATTCTTGATTCATCATTTTATTACTCCTTGTCTTTATGATGATGACAATATTTTCTTGTGTCAAGCTGTGAATAAAATCTCGAAAAGTTCCTCCTGGTTTAACCTTTATTGTATCACTAACTTGTTTTATTCTTTTATAGGTGACAGTGTGAGGTGGTACCCTCTTAAAGAGGGAGGGCTGATTTGTGATCCTGAGAAATTTTTTTTGAGCAAATGGCCCGATTTGAGGACAAATCATCTTCAAGAGGGGGTATGATGCGATCCCAGTCGCATCATGTTTCGGTACATCTCGACGACATCAAGATTGGCCTAAACTCGAAGGGCCCAAATGCAAAATGAGGCCTTTAAATTCATTTATGCTGTTGGAATAAGGATTTGATTTATTTTAGTTACTTTAGTCTTTAATTATGTCTTGTTTATTAAATACATATTTTAATTATGACATGCAGTATGTGTTCTGCATTTAATAAAGTCATGCATTATGTGACTCCCAAGTTAGTTTAAGTCAGCTTCATTAAATTAAGTCTTACATTAAGTAACTCATTTGTTCATTTAGTTTGCATTTTAAACCATGCATTTAAGCATCTTAGTTTAATAAATGAGTTGCTGGACATTTATTCAACTCATCTTAGTTTAATTAATAAGTGTTTTTGTTGAACTTTATTTAATAAGTGTTGCTCTTAATTAATCTAGTTCCTAGGAATATTTATTGATGCATGAGTTAAAGTTCATTTAATAATGCTTCTTTTAATTAAACTAGTTGCTGAAGTAAATGATGCATAAGTGTTAGTTCATTTATTTAAGTTAGTTCTTAATTTGTTTTAAGCTTAATAATTGAGTAAATGTGTAGGTTGCATGTGTTAATTGCAGGTGACTTTTCAGCTCACATCCATTACATTTAAAGGCTATTATGCATTCAATAAGGTGACTTTTCAAGAGATTTCGATTACAAAAGAGGGGGCTGTTAAAAGAGGCTTTATACATCATTAAGAAGTTATTTTATCAATTAAAGGAGAGCATTATTCTTCTTTAAATTGGGCAGCATCTTTGTTTCATCTTCCATAACCGTTTGCTTCATGAGTAATCTCTACATGCATTCAATTTTCCATCAAAGAAGCTGGTGACTATTCAGCTAACCAAAGGACACTTCAAGAGTCACTTTTCAAACATTCAAGGTCAATTATGTAGCTGAATTGAAGTGTATTAAATGATGGAGTTATTTAGTTCAAGAATTCCAAGAGACTTGAGCTTTATTTCAGCTTTTAAGATGTGACCATTCAGCTAGCCTTTTCCTAGCCTTATAAATATGTGTGTAATCATCCTTTTGAGAGAGAACTTTTTGGTCATTTTGTTAATGTTATGCAACCAAATTTGTGAGGCAAACTTTTCTCTATTTTCGTTCAAGGATTCGTTGGCTACCTAGTGTAGTGTTCTAGTTGTGTCATCTGTTTTCTTTGTCGAAAACTGAACTTATCACTACTCGTAGTGTGGCATTCAAACATACCAAGGTTCCTACTTTGCTAAGTAGTGGGTCGAGGTTCTCATATTCTCCATCCGACCACCTTGAAAACTTATAATATTTTCTAATATTGGTTCGTGTTTGTTTTTTATATCATTTTCATTCCATTCCGTTCCAGCCTTTCGTTTCATCATAATCGAATCATCAATTCACTTCACATTCATTGTTTACTATATTTATCTCCATCTTTTATTTTTTTTACATAACTTTTTGCATTATTTACTTAAAACATCCTTTGAACAAACTGAATGATACTTCTTCGTAGACGATCGGGTAAACTCACATACGACTCGACTCACCCCGACGCGGATTGTATCAGATAATTAAATAAGTTAATTTTGATTACATTTAGATCAAGAAAAGCAAAATTCAGATTTAGATCTAGGGAAAAACAAAGTATCGAACTAATCCACTTATTTCGCTGTTTTTGTCATCAAGGTAAGTTCGTATATTAATAAGCATTAATATAATTGTGTTTTAATTGCTTTATTATTGAATTATTTGAGAATACGTCCTTGCGTATATATTTGACGAAGATTCAAAAAATGAGAAATCCCGGTTGAACCTTAGGAATAGATTACGATACGAATGACATGTCATTAGAGGTTATGTGATTGGGTGCTGGTCCATATGTCCTATCAATGTCTGAGTTATCTGGCATGTGTTGCGGATACTCGTCAGCTTGTGTGAGCAACACTGTGTAGTTTTGTCATGACTGTTAGCTTGTGTGAGCAGACCTGTTGATAGGTCGAGAGTGAGCATTATATATGATATGAGATTGAGATAACTTCGGCTAGATTTATGTGGCACTTAGGGTTAGAGTTTCTCGAGTATCTAATAGAATTCCTAATGGTTTAACGGGTATATGGAAGATATGGATGAGTATAAGATTGAGACGAGATGATATAGGTATGTAAATAAACCATATAAGCTTTAAATTGAAGAAACTTGTGAAATTCTCATTTAATCTTGTGATTGAATATGTGATAGGTTTGTCTATTTCTTTGAGTTGTACATTGATATGATCAATTGTTTAAATTGTATTTGTATGGTACGATGAGTTTATTATCATACGAGCTTACGAAGCTTTATAGCTTACATTGTTTATTTTTCTGTGTTTTATAGTGAAATCAAAGCTAGCTCGGATTTGGGAATCGTCGAAGACCTTATCATACTATCAAGCTATCACTTTGGTACTTTTGAGTTTATACTTTGGTTATTGGCATGTATAGGAATTATGGTCATTTTGGTATATATATTAGTAATGGTTTAACCATTTGAGCTGGCTTGTAATGGATGAATGGTTTATAATGCGTATAGCCATGTGAGTTGGCTTATTTTGGTATGTTTGATAATATTTGTATATATATATATATGCAAATGCCCTTTTGTCATGTGGTTGGTAATGACTATGTGATGTGTATTATGAATTGGTAAATTGAGTACCTTATATTTGAAAATTGGAGATTTTGTATGCATAAAATTATAGGTAAATTGTTATATAATTGAAAGTGACCATTAGGTGAATTATGAATGTAAAATTTGTCATGAATGGAATAGCTTATTTTGATATATGTTTATCTTATGATTGATAGTATGGAATTAGCATGAATTACGCTTGGGTAAGGTTGGTTTGAATGTCTCTTTATGCCTTTTGTTATGGAATTCGGATACAAATTTGGGGGCAAGATGGCTTGGTAAATAGCCTAATTTTGTCCACACGGGCAGAGACACAGGCGTATGTCTCAACTGTGTATAACACATGGTCAGGCTACACAGCCGTGTTTCCCCTGGTGTTGATTTAGAAATCCAGTCAATGTGCTCCACACGACCTAACACACAGACGTGTGACTTGGCTGTGTGGCATAAGTCAGTATACCCTACAGGTTTGGCATGGCCTAGCACACGGCCTGACACATGAGTGTGTGTGGCCACTTTGAAGGGCACATGGGCTGGTCACACACGTGTGTGGTTGGCTATGTGATCCAAGTCAGAGAGTTACACGGCGTCGAACACGGGCTTGGACATGGCCATGTGATCCCATTTCAAATGTCTATATGGCATGAGACACGAGCGTGTCTTCTCACACAGCCAAGCCACACGGGTGTGTGTCCCCTATATTTTGAAAAATTTTCTAGGTTTTTTGAAATTTTCCTGAGTAATCGGTTTAGTCCCGAACCACTCCTAAAGCATGTTTTGAGTCGCGTAAGCTTGTTTTAGGGACAATGTGAATAATGTTGAATAATGATTGCATGAAATTTTAAAATGTATGCGAAATGTATGTTTTAATTGTGTAATAAGTCTGATAATATTCCGTAACCCTATTCCGGCGTTAAATACGGGTGAGGGGTGTTACATGATCCTTCTGTGATTCATTATTGGCTACAAAACACTCAATGAGTCTTTAATAAGCTTCAGTTCACCTAGGAGACTGTTTGATATTTGAAGTCTCATTACTTAAGGAAGAGGCATATTATTGGTGGGTCACTTTGACCACCATGACACCCTGAGATCAATTTAATTGAGGTTTCTTTCAAATTGAATTCTATAAGAAACATTTAAACTACCTCTATCTAGAGAAGAAGAACAAGAAGAGAAAGCTTATTTAATTGAAGCAAGGTAACATGTTGGTGGTTGTGTATGAATGAGAATTTGTGTGGCTAAGCAAATATGGCAGTAAACTTTTGATGATGAATGAAAAGATGTGTACTAGATTTGAATGGGCCTTAACGAAGACATGCGGATGTTTGTGAGAGCCCTCGAGTTGAGAGAGTTTACCACCCTATATGAGAGGGCACAGAAGCTGGAAGATATTAAAGCCTACAAGCAACAAGCAAAATCTAGGGGCCACAATTATGGAAAAATAAACTCTCCTAGTTCCCTACGTCCTTCATCGACAAAAAAGGGCTAAAAATTTGAGAGGCCACTCCTTTACCCCTTTTTCTTTCCAAAAGATGAGAGATAAAAGAAAACATAGTGATAAAGGCGTTGGAAAAAATCAAGTTTAAAAATGGTTTTCTTGCACAGCGAAGAATAAAAAATTTAAAAACTGACTTGGTTTGTGATATTTTTAGTAATAAACCTTAGACTGAATCGCACATGTGTTTTCGGATACAAGGATCTTGTCATTCCTGAATTTTGACCAAATGATCTTCTCTGTTATTCTCGTACCATGAACAACTTCAAGTGTGGGCTAGAACAATTTGAATTAACATATAGAACTAGAAATATTTTTATTTTCTTTAGTGTGAAAAAAAAATCTATTCTCAAATAGAAACCAACAGAATTTGTTATTCTGGAAAATAGATTCAATACTTAAGAATAAATTCTCTCTATTTTCGAGTAGAGTAACAATATCTTAAAGTTGTTTAAATAGAACTATCGATGTCATCTATTTATAGGAAGAGAAAGTAGAACCCTTGTTGAATTGTAAAAGTTTATTTCAACAAGAAAAATGAACTCCTAGTTTAACTAGTACTATAGGTGGTGGCAACCATATTTAATATTACTAGGGTTTGTTGTCCACCCCTTTAACATGAAGGGCTTTAGGGCCTTTACCATATCGGGTCCAATTACAAGTACTTCCTGAGCTTTTAACCCCATACTTTATAATTTGATCCAACATATTTGTTATTCTATTTCCAAAAATAAACATCTCAATATATTTCCAATTAAATCATGATGAATTTAATGTTAAAGAATCCATGAGAAAATATATTTAATTTTTATTTAATTAATGGTTCACTATGATCGAATGATTTATTTCTATTTTTGAATTTCATTTAATTCAAAAAATATAAATTTAGTTTTCATGTCATTTTCATTTTTCTTTTCATCTACTAAAATAACTATTACATTTGGTGTCAGGTCAAATACCCCCATAAGTTTTTGGTTTCCCTCATGCAAACTAAAACAAAAACAAAAAACAAAATAACATAAACTAGAAAACAAAACAATTGAAAACAAGAAATAAACATGCAAGAAAAGAAAAAGTGTCACATCCAAAAAACCATGTTAGTAGAAATCAGGTTAATAACCGAGAGAGTGGTAGCCCGAATTTTATTTATTTATTATTTACTTATTTTAGAATATCTTTTGATATTAATAAATATCAAGTATGGTGGATGAGTAGTGGTGGAGTTGTCCATAATGACTTGTGTTCGAATCCCTCCCCTCACATTATTTTCTATGTGGTGCAATTTTGCCTTAAACCTTAGCAAAGGTCACACCATGTTTTTAAAATAAATGTTGTAGAAATTTAAAAAAGAAAGTGAAGTAGTCAAGTGGTTAAGTGCTCCTAAGAGGATTCCTTTCCTTCATTATAGGTTAAACTTACCTTCAGTTAAGGGTGCATGATCCCTCTTTTTACTTTATGTCTCCCTCCCTTATTGAAACTTCTCATCCTTACCATACATGATGTTCATTAAACATAGACCTAATTGACCAACCTATTCCCACTCTCCCAACCTCACTTTGTCATCCCTACCTCCTTCTTGCTCCCATTTTCTCTCTTTTTCCTTTTTGTTCTCATCCATTTTCTTTTCGTTTTGCAAAATAACCGCCACCATTTCTTTTAATCTTTATTGCTTTCCTCTGCCGTGACCAAACCCTTCCACCACCGTTCACCACACCTCGTGTCCGTCACACCTCCTCTCTTCGTCTTTTACTCCTCCCATCGCTATTCTGATCACCGCCGTACGACACTATATGTCTCATTTCTTCTCTCCCATTATGCCGAAACCCCTTAGCCCTTCAACGTCGGACCACCATTCTACCATCGCCGCCGTCTTTGCCATCTGACCACCATTGTTGACGCCATTGGACCACCGTTGTCGCCACCGTCGATGACCGAAAATTCTTCCTTTCTCTTCCTCTTTCACTTTTCAATTCTTTGATTGATTAAACTTTCATATTCCCTTTATTTTGTCAATCTTTTTATATCACTTTATTTATTGACTTCGTTCCTTTCTCAATTCATCGACCATTTTGTATTGAATCAAGTTGTAAGTGTGGTTATTTGGATCGCAAAATCCTTCTCTTAGTGGTTTCATATCATGGCCGAATGGTATAGTGGCCATAGAGACAATGTTACATTTTATTATCATTTATTTATTATCGTACTAATACTACTCCTTACCATCTTGAAGGACCAAACGATAATCGTAGGGGAGACCCCTAGTTTTGCATTAGGAATAATCTTTTCGAGAGTCTAAAACCGTAGGGTAAGTGTTGGTGAGGACTTTGGTAACCGAGCTATTAGTGATGAATATTTTTCAAATAGATCCTAACTAATAAGCTTCATTCATGTGTTAGGTTTATCTTTCGAGTTAGATCAAAGTGAGATAGTTATTAAGGATTGTGGCAAATCAGATCTACAGTATAAGGTGTGGGATCGTTACCCTTTTTGTGTTATATAGTTATTTTATTACATTAATAATTTAATTATATTAAAACAAAAGTACACTAAATATTCATGAAGAGTTGAAAAGCTTAACAAGATGAACACCAAGTAAGTGACTCTAACCGAGTAATTCTATGAAACACATGATAATTGATGTGATTATGATTGTGGTTCTGATGTATGTGTAAATCTCATCCTCATGATATGTGATGTATGGCTTATGTGATAATTTAAGCATGTGGGACTTATATATGTGTATGTGAAAATTGAGATCCATGATCTAATGTGAACAACATGTTTAACATGTTAAAGTAATTATAAGTGATCATAAGTGATCAATAAGTGATATGTGATTATGAGAGCATGTTGACATACCTAAGTTTAAAAGTGAATAATATGTGTTAAAAAGTAAAATTTCAATATCACATGCATAGGGTGGGGTTTTGTGAAAGGTGGAATTTATGTGGCAGTTTATCTGCGATTATGTGGCTGTTATCGGCAATTATGTGGTGGCTTGTCCACAATGTGCTATGTGGCCATTTTGGACATTTATGTGGTGTCTTATCCACAAATGGTGTGCTACTAGATGGACGAGTTTTGAGGAACTCGAGATATGGTGTATAGCGGAGATGGGTAAGAAATTTTATAAAATGTGCATCATTTTTTAAAAGTATGCATCGACATGTTCATGCATAAGTATCAATATTAGAACTAGTTATTATTATGATGATTGATATGATGAGATTAATATTTTGATATGTATTTGATTATATTTGTGTTGATCTAACACTGGGGTTTTAAAGCCCACTCCTTTTTAATTCTAACATTTCAGATAATAATCGAGGTTAGGACGGGCTTGACTTACGGAGGTGCTCCCGGTCATTTTCAGAAAAATATATTATTTTGGTTCTCGATATTTTGGGGATATGTTTTTATTACTGTGGACTTTTGCTTGGGATTTTCTTTTGGACTTTGATTATTTTCATTTTGGATTTTTCTGCATGATTTAGATTTTAAATTTATCATTTAAATGATTGTGAAAATGACAATTTATGATGGATTTTTCATAGTCAAACAAGGTTGAACAAGGGTGTTTTCAAAATTCAATACTTTGTTTTTGAAACTAAACACTATCTGCTCACAAAATTGATATTTTATAAGATATATTAAATCTACGTTTTGAAAATGACAAACGAGTTTTAGATATGCAAATTATCTATTGCAAAGTTTTAATTAAAGTACGGCATTTCCTGAAAAAAATATCAGAACTTGAGTTTTCTAAAGATAAATAATTTCAAACAAAATTTGGTTTTCACAACAGGGACGTTTTAGCAATGATGATTTCTAAGAGAAAATAGCTAAATGATTTTCTGCGCCATCAATATGGCCAATGTGGTATTCGAGATTTGGCCATAATGTCTAGGCCGAGTTTAGAGGGTTACAAATATGGCCAATGTGATCTTCGAGATTCGGCCATAACGTCTAGGTATGGTTTAAGGGGTTACAAAATGTACTTGAACTAGTATGATACATAAAATCTAATAGAATTATATTAACAAGATAATGCAAATAAATATATAATTCTAGAATGATATACAATTGATTCACAATTTCTAAAGTTAAACAAATTAGTTCACTAAATTACAAAGCAAACAAATAAAAAATAGTAAGTATAAGTATCCATCAAAATAAATATATAAACCTACAATTATGTTCAAATGAATACTAGTGGTAAAAAATATCAAAACTTGGCACAATGGTTATCCATATAAAGTACTACCTAGGTTACATAGGACTTTTCAGATTGTAACGTTCTGTGACTTAGGTTGGTTTGGAATTTAAGAACAGACTCAACAAAATGGATAAGCACAAAAGTAGTTTGACATATTATATTGTCCCCTATACTTCCCCATGTACTAAGGCATAGTATAGTATGTATGAGTACAATCATCCGAGCCTGTATTTTTAACAAATGTGAGCGTAACTTTTCTTTCTTCCAACTCATTTTGCTTCTATTTTTCTTTTTCTTTCTTCAAGATTTTCTCGATTTGGCATTTTTTGTTTTTCTATTTTTTTCTACAAGCTAAAAAATCTTATATTCACTATACCATTACAATTCCTTAGTTAACTCATTTTTTTTCTTTTGGAACCACCGTGATGTATCTACCTAATCCCTCAATATCAATGGTTAGACGTCTAAATCCGTTTAAGGACCAAGAAAATAAAGGATCAAATAAATTATTTAATAAGCTTACAATTTCATTTGGGGTTCATCAATAAAATGGATTCAAGCTTCAAAATAGGTACTAGAGACAATATATATAAGATGTCTTTTTGGCTTGAAATGCCTTAGGTCATCCCTAAGTATTTCAATTCATGGATTCAATTTAGCCAAGTTTATCAATTTATAGAACCTATAATTCAATTAAACATGCATGATATTTATATATCTATTTATCATGTGGTATACTTAACATCTTAAATCTATTCACAATGTAATACTAGACTAATTAGAATCAATTAATATCAAACTCAATTTACATTTTATTCACAAAATCCTATTAACATGCTCCTAACCATTCACTTGTATTTCTACAGGCTCAAGCACATAGAAAACATGTCACATCTATATTTCTTTAAAGCTTGAATTTAAATGAGCTTTAGGATTTAATTAAGAAAAGTAGAGAGTTGACAAACTCTACTATGAATTTTGAAAAATTTTGTGATTGTTGGGTGAATATTCAAGTTCAATTCTGGTTTGGTTAAGATGGAACTGACTAGTTTGAAAGTGGGAGACGTAATAATTACTAATGATTAGATAAAAGAGATTGGGAGACCTTGTATATGAGTTATATATATTTGGATGAGAATGAACATTCTTGCAAAAGTAAATTCTCCTCAATTCTGTCTGCAAAATTTCTTCTTACCTGTACTGTCTTTTTCAGTTGTTCCGAAGAAGAAGAGAACTTAGGAGAGCTCTACATAGAGTAGACGTCGTAAAAATTAAAGTTTGGAAGTAGAGAAATTTAGAAAATGGTAAGCTTTTTAACTTTCTATGCTCAAGAATTAGAGAAAGAAGGAGGGTAAGGACTCCTAAGAAGTTGCTATAAATTGTGTTTTGGGTTATAAGTTTGAATGACTTCAATTTAACTGATGTATGGTTGCCGTGCTTAGTTGTCGGGACGATGGAGGCTCTAGCATTTGGAAAAGTTAAGTTGACGAGGACGAACGAGTTCAGGTGAGTTTCTGTACTCTACCTTTTGGTGGTTGATAAAAATATGTTGTGACTGTTCTACGTTATCTGGATTTGTTGCTATGTGTGAAAATGTTGACTGAGCATGTTGTGGATGCATACTTTGTATAATTTTGATTGCTAAATGACAAGTGATAATCTGATGGTGATTGAGAAATTGGATTGTGTATTCTGTAACAAGCACCTTGCTTTTGTGTGTAAAGCAGGCTTATATTCTATACAAAGTATAGATAAAATTTACCTTGACAGGGTTGATAAAGTTAGGAATATTTGGTAGAATGGATGGATGGGTGGAATGTTAAGGGAATACAAGGGAGTTTGGCAGCATCGTATAAGGTTATAGACTGGCTTGCTAAAACAACAGTATGATGGTTATTAGTTGGCTCGTTAGAGTGATTTTATCAACTCTATAAAGCGATACCACAATGATGGTTATTAGGTCCTACAAGGAGACACCTCAAAAAATGTTTAATTATTCAATAGAATTAGAAGTCCGCTAGGACAATAAACATGGGGTATGATGTGTAAGACCATAGCTAGGCTATGGTAACAAAGGAAGTCCTCCAGGACAATAACATAAGGTGTACTCTGCAATACCATAGCTACGCTATTGCAACAAAGGAATTCCTCTAGGACAATAAACATAGGGTAAATTGTGTAAAACCATAGCTAGGCTATGACAACAAAGGAAGTCTGTTAGGACAATAAACATGGGGTACATTGTGTAAGACCATAGCTAGGCTATGGCAACAAAGGAAATCTGTCAGGACAACAAACATGGGGCATAATATGTAAGACCATAGCTAGGTTATGAAAAAAAATAAAGTCCACCACGAGGGTGAACCAGGAAGCTAATAGGACATGAAAAGGAAAATCATTGTATGAATCACATGGTGAGTAGTACAATTGGATGAATGATGCACGTCTGTGTAACCTGGGTAAACAGGAAAGTAAGAACGTCCACCAACTATGAAAAGTAGAAAAGTCAGAAAGAGTGTTTGAGATGAAATTAAGGTTTAGAATCCTTCAAGTTGTGACGAAAAGAGGAATTAGGTATATGTGTTCTTAGCAAGGAAGAGGTAATAGAATGGATAGCTTCTTTGAGGTTTAGAGTAACCATTATTACTAGTTCACCAGTGGTTTGTGAGTAATATAACATTGGGTACAATAAATGAGTCAACAAGGCAGAATCTAAGCTAAATGGTTTGATTAGTAAGTCCACCAGATATTTTAAAGAAAGAGGATATCCAATTAAGACTTAGGGCTTTAGATGTTTGGAAAGAAATTTGGATTTTGGCATAACCTGAAACACAATTAAATCCAAGTCAAATAAAATAAATAAATAACTAAGATAAATAAATAAAACAATAAATCAAAGATTGAAACAATAAAGAAGAAAATAAAGAAGATAGATGGAAAAGATAGAATGTGATATGTAGAAGTTCTAAGCCTCGGAAACACAAAAAATTCAACACTCCCTTCAGGCGGCTTTAATTTCCCCCCAAGATAGAAAACTTGGCAATAAAAAATTTGAAGATGATCCCCACAATTTGGAAAGATTGTTAAAACTCTTCTAAAAGAAACTCAAGAGAAATTCTTGTAAGAGAATTTATTAACTCAAAAGATAAGTTGAATAATAATGAATTGATTGATTTGTGTACAATGCAAATGCCTATATATAGGCTAGCTAAATAAATCTAAATAAAACTCTTTAGTATACTAGAACTCTAATTACTCTAAATTAGAAGTAGTTATAAACTAAAATTTCTTGTTGACATAAAACTCTTAAATAAATTAAACTACTTAATAATTATTAAAAATTTAGAATACTAAAATAATAAAATAATAAGAGCTGATAAATACAATATCGAGCTCATAGATAATAAAAATTATGCCCAAAACACAAACCCAATTGATAGACCATAATATATACATATTTTTATCCTATGCTTGACATATTTTTGGATGATTTATCATAAGTTTTAGAGAATTTGATGCTCTTAATCCTTTAAATTCTTGTTTTATACTTAGGTGAGCATAGGAAGGTGAAACGAGCAAGAAATGGGCCAAAAACGAACAAAATAGGCTTATCTCAGTATTCCACATGGCCTAGACACTTCCACATGGGTAGTCCACACGCTCGTGTGTGACACACGGGTAGGCCACACGCCTGTGTGGCATGGCAGTGTCAACATTAAACCAAGTCAGAATTGCACACGGCTTGAGCACCTTCACACGGACGTGGCACATGGCCGTGTCCCTGTCGAGCCAAAGTCTAATTCTATTCGGAAAAGGCTAATTTTGGGCTATTTTGGGCATTCCAAAATCTATATAAAGACCCTAGAAGAGGATCCAAGGGGACACACAGAGGAGAAGGCAGGAAATACTCAAGGACAACCATCGGAATCAGCTCAGAAGCCGGATCTACTTCAAGATTGAAGATCTCCACTCAATTTCCTTAGAAGTTCTTTGGGTTTCTTTATGTTTTGTTGTTTTCCCAATTTTGAGATGTTTTCCATTATTATGAACTAAACCCCCCTAAATACCTAAGGGAGATGAAACCTAGGACGTATCTTATTACTATTTGAATTATATGATAAATACTTGTTCTTATTCTTAATTGTGAGTTCTAATTCTTGCTTTAATATTTCAGGATATTAATTCATGTTTTTGATGTGCTTATTCAGTGGAGCAAAAGTCCCTGTTTAAGAGTAGATCATTCATAATTAAGCGGAGTTACATGCAATCCTAGAGATAGGACGACATAAATCTACCGGATTAGAGTCAAATCTAATAAGGGGATCCATAGATCGAGTTAATGCGACAATAGGGGTTTTAATTAGAAAGAGATTTCAATTAATCAACCTAGGTTAGTTGTTCTTAGTCTTGGGAGAGATATTAACATAAATTAGGGATTTCTACGGATTAAGTCAAGTGAATAAATCGTCTAATTCAGAAGTGATAAGTGAAGTCTAAGTGGATTCTTCCTTGGGTATTGTCTTCTCCATCAGTTTTTCAAAGAATATTTTCCAACTTTTATCTCTATCGTATTCTTAGTTGGTTAGATAATTAAGTTTAGTTTAGAAAACATCCCTTAAATTCTTAGGCTAGATAATAAAAAGATAGTAATTACTAGCACTTTTAGTCCTCGTGGATACGATATTTCCGATCTAACCTCAACTATACTACTTTTCGATGGGTGCACTTGCCTTAGTCGAATTTTTAGTTAGTTTCATGACCATCAAGTTTTTGGCGCCATTGCCGAGGACTAAAATATTAGGAACGCTTAATTTTTATTACTTTAGCCATTCTTTATTTTTATTGCAATTTAATTTTGTTTTTGTTTTTGTTTTAATTATTAAATTTTGTTTTATTTACTTCTGGCAGGTTTTTATAGTTTATAACTAGAAGAAACCCGTCAGGACCTTTACTTTTTGATAGTGAGATCGAGAGCACAGCTCGTAGAAACCAAAGAGAAATCAGGCGAAGCCTACAATACATAGAGGAAGAATGAGAGGGCAATATGCACACTAATACCGAGGAAATGGCTGAAAATTAGAATAATCTGCTGCCTGCTGTGGTTGCTGCAAATCTAGTAGATCAGAATCCCGCTCCTCGTACTATGTATGATTATGCTAAACCTACTTTAACAGAGGAACTGAATCGAGTATAGTTAGACCTATTGTTGCTGCAAATAATTTTGAACTGAAATCTAACACGATTCAAATGATACAACAGTTTGTTCAGTTTGATGGTTTGCAGGACGAGGATCCAAACACTCATTTAGCAAATTTTTTGGAATTTTGCGACACTTTTAAGATTAATGGTGTTTTTGATGATGCCATTCACCTTCGGTTGTTTCCCTTTTTATTAAGGAATAAGGCTAAACAGTGGTTGAACTCGTTACCAAGAGGGTCAATCACTACTTGGGAACAAATGACCGAAAATTTTTTACTTAAATACTTTCCGCCGGCCAAAACAGCTAAGTTAAGGAATGATATCTCTTCTTTTGTGCAGATGGATTTAGAAACATTTTATGATGCATGGGAAAGATACAAGGATCTATTGAAAAGGTGCCCTCACCATGGGTTGCCTCTTTGGCTACAAGTTTAAACTTTCCACAACAGTTTGAATCCCTCAACTAGATAAATGATCGACGCAACTGCCGGTGGAACCATTAATAATAAGACACTTGAAGAAGCTTATAAGTTCATAAAAGTGATGTCACTGAACAATTATCAGCGGCAAGTCATGAGGACAAAGCTGAAAAAGCAGCCGACGTTTTTAATGTTGATTCGATTACTATGCTCTCCAATCAGGTAGAACTTTTGAATAGAAAAATTGATGGTTTACTTGGTTCTACACAGGTTCATCTAGTAATGCAGTGTGATGCAAGTGGAGGTGGAACGAGCAATTCAGAATATCCATCCTACGGCCCTAACATGGAGAACGAGCAAATGAATTATATGGGTAATAATCCTCAGCCTCAAAATAATCCTTACAGTAACACTTACAATGCAGGTTGAAGGAACTACCGAAATTTCTCATGGGAAGGCCAAGGCAATCAGAGACCACCACCCCCTCCAAGCTTCCAACAACAACCTTACCAGCAAGAGAAAAAGCCGAACCTTAAGGAGACGATGACAAAGTTTATTTCAGTAGCGGAGACTCATTTTCAGAACACTGAAACTACACTTAAAAATCAGCAAGCATCAATTCAGGGGCTCGAGAATCAAATAGGACAGCTGGCTAAGATGATTTCAGAGAAACCACTGGGGAGTCTACCTAGTAACACCGAACCCAATCCAAAAGAGCATGTGAAAGCAGTTACATTAAGGAATGAGAAGGTGTTAGCTGAATCTCAAAAGAAGCTGCCACCAGAAGCTGACAAAAAAAGAAGATGATGAGGTAAAACCTGAAAACAATGAAAAACTGGTGTTGAGGGAATATAAACCACCAATCCCGTACCCAGCAAAGTTGAAGAAAGACCGCATGGATGCACAATTCGATAAATTTCTTGAACTGTTTCAACAACTACATATTAACTTACCTTTTTTTGAAGCTATCTCGCAGATGCCTACATACACAAAATTTTTGAAGGAGCTTCTAACAAATAAAAGGAAGTTTGAAGAATTGTCTATAGTGGAACTCAACGAGGAGTGTTTAGCCATACTCCAAAATAAACTGCCAGCTAAACTGAAAGATACAAGAAGTTTTACTATTCCCTGCTTAATTGGTAGTTTAAATGTTGAGAAGGCACTAGCTGATTTAGGAGTTAGCATTAATTTGATGCCCTACAAAATGTTCAAGAAACTTGGCCTCGGGAACCAAAACCTATTAGGATGAGTATTCAAATAGCTGACAGATTTGTTAAATATCCTAGGGGTATTATAAAGGATGTACTTGTAAAAGTAGATAAATTCTTATTCTCTGTTGATTTTCTTGTGCTTGACATGGATGAGGACGTTGAAGTCCTTTAATTTTAGGTCACCCATTTTTAGCCACTGCTAGGGCTGTTGTTGATGTGGGTGATGGTAAACTTGTGCTTAGGGTAGGTGACAAAGAGATTATTTTTAAAATTTATGATGCCATGAGATTTTCTAGGGAACGGGATGATTCATGTTATTTTATTGACTCTATTGATCATGCTACTCAAGATTCTTTACAGGAAATCGTACATAAGGACACGTTGAAACTGTGTCTTGCCCAAGGAGAGGAGGTAAACAATGATGATTCTGCGATAGGTAAGATAAAAGCTGAATTAAATCCTAATGAGCCTTCACTGAGACAGAAGAGCTACGAGGGTATTGAGGTAAACAATGAATTAAAATTAAAGCCCTCTGTAGAAGAACCTCCTAAATTGGAATTAAAACAACTGCCATATCACTTAGAATATGTGTTTCTTGGAAATAATTCCATATTACAAGTGATTATTGCTTCAGATTTACAGCCAACCAAAAAGGACAAGTTACTCTAAGTGTTGAAGGAGCACAAAAGAGCCATAGCTTGGAAGATTATGACATAAGAGGGATCAGTCCTTCTTTTTACACACATAAAATTTTAATGGAAGATGAATATAAACCTTGTGTACAAGCTCAAAGGCGACTGAATCCCAACATGAAAGAAGTTGTAAAAGCCTAGGTAATTAAACTTCTAGATGCTGGAATTATTTATCCTATTTCTGACAGTTCTTGGGTGAGCCTTGTGCAGGTTGTTCCTAAGAAAAGAGGCATGACTGTTGTGGCCAATGAGAAGAACGAATTAATTCCAAAGCAAACAGTCACAGGACGGATAGTTTGCATTGACTATAGGAAATTAAACGATGCCACAAGAAAAGACCAATTTCCCTTACCGTTCATTGATCAGATGTTGGAAAGATTATCTGGGCATATGTATTATTGCTTCCTAGATGGACTCTCTGGTTACTTCCAAATCCCAATAGCTCCTGAGGACCAAGAGAAAACAACATTTACATGTCTATACAGTACGTTTTCTTATCGACGAATGCCTTTTAGATTATATAATACTCTTGTTACTTTTCAGCGATGCATGTTGGTCATTTTTGATGAACTCGTGGAAGACATTATGGAGGTATTTATGGATGATTTCTCGGTATTCGGTAACTTCCATCTTTTCCTTAAAAATTTAAAATGAGTTCTAATGAGATGTGAGGAAATGAACCTAGTACTGAATTGGAAAAAATGTCACTTCATGGTTCGTGAAGGGATTGTGTTAGGCCACAAAATTTCTAGTAAGGGAATCGAGGTTGACAAAGCAAAAGTTGAAACTATTGAGAAATTACGTCCCCCTAGTTCAGTTAAGGCTATTCGAAGCTTTTTAGGTCATGCTGGATTTTATAGAAGGTTTATTAAAGAATTTTTCTAAAATAACTAAGCCTTTAACGAATTTACTAAAAAAAGATGTGCCTTTTAGTTTCAGTTAAGAATGTTTAGAAGCATTTAATACTCTTAAAGATAAATTAATTAATGCTCTAATTGTAGTTGCACCTGATTGGAATCTACCCTTTGAACTAATGTGTGATGTGAGTGATTTTGTAGTGGGTGTGGTTCTTGGACAGCGGAAAGACAAGCATTTTCAACCAATCTATTATGCTAGCAAAACTTTGACAGCCGCACAAGAAAATTATACGACGACTGAAAAAGAATTGTTGGCTGTGGTTTTTGCATTCGATAAATTTAGACCATATTTAATATTATTTAAAGTTGTCGTTTGCACTGACCATTCAGCTCTTCGATACCTTCTTACTAAAATAGATGCAAAACCTCGACCAATAAGATGGATTTTATTGTTGCAGGAATTCGATTTAGAAATTCTAGATAAGAAAGGAGCAGAAAATCTTGCAGCAGATCATCTATCTAGATTAGAAAACCCACATCTCAAGGGACTTGGCAAATAGGGGATAAATGACTCATTCCTTGAAGAACAACTCTTTGCTACATCTGACTCTGAGGAACCTTGGTCTGCAGATATTGCAAATTATTTAGCTGCTAACGTTGCACCAAAAGGGTTGACACATCAGCAAAAGAAACGCTTCTTTACTGATGTGAAAAACTACTTTTAGGAAGATCCTTTTCTTTTTTGTATATGTACAGATCAAGTCATTAGAATAAGCGTTACGAAGTCAAAAGCAATTAGAATCTAGGAACATTGCCATTCAGGACTGACTGGAGGACATTATAGTGGGACTAGGACCGCACATAGAACACTCAAATCAGGTTTTTATTAGCCCACACAATTTAAAGATGCCAACAGGTATGTTACTTCTTGTGATAAATGCCAACGAATAGGTAATATCTCCAAACGTGATGAAATGCCTCAAACGTACATGCTTTCATGTGAAATATTTGATGTATGGGGTATTGACTTCATGGGTCCGTTCCCTAGCTCATTTGGGAATAAATATATCTTAGTCGCCGTTGATTATATGTCTAAATGGGTGGAAGCCCAAGCCTTACCTACTAATGATGCTAGAGTGGTGGTAAGGTTCCTTAACAAACTCTTCTTTTAATTTGAAACACCTAAAACAATTATCAGTGATAGGGGTACTCATTTTTGTAATGCTCAATTTGATAAAACCTTTAAAAAATATAGAGTTTACCATAGAAAAGCTACCCCTTACGATCCTCAAACTAGTGGACAAGTTGAAGTCGCGAATCGAGAGCTCAAATGTATCTTAGAAAAGACTGTAGAGTCAAATAGGAAGGATTGGGAAAATAAAATAGATGATGCTTTATGGGCCGATAGAATTCCTTTTAAGGCCCCAATAGGAACATCTCCTTACAGACTTGTTTATGGGAAGAGTTTTCATTTACCATTTGAACTAGAACATAAAGCATTCTGGGTTATAAAATTTCTGAACTTTGATCCCAAACTCGCAGGTAAAAAGAGATTGATGCAGCTGAATGAATTAGATGGATGGCGAGCTAATGCCTATGAGAACTCACGATTATACAAGGAAGCAACGAAGCGCCGCCATGATGCTCGTTTAATGCAACACAAGCAATTTGAAGTAGGGGATCTTGTCCTGTTATATAACTCAAGGCTCAAATTGTTTCTTGGGAAGTTGAAATCACGATGGTTAGGTCCTTTCATAGTCCAAACCGTTTTTCCATATAGCACAATAGAGGTAAGTCACCCAACCCAAAGCACTTTCAAGGTAAGTGGACATCGTCTTAAACTTTATAACGGTAAGAATTTTAAAAACAATGGAAAGGAGCTACGGCTCCGCGAACCAGCGTAACATACCCACAAGGTAAAGTCGAGCTTAGACTCTAAATAAGTGCTTTTCAGGAGGCAACCCGAGCACTAACCCCACTAAGTAACTTTAGTTTGTTTTTCCATTTGTTTTACAATCTAACAGCAGGTATTCTTGGCACATACGGCCTAGCACACGGGCATGCTCAAGGCCGTGGGATCACCACGGGTAGGAGACATGGGCGTGGCCATGGCCATGCTAAAACAGGACAAACATTTTCCCCAAGATAGGGTAACACAAGGGTTGCGATAAATAGCCACAGCCGTGTGATACGGTTGCGTGTATCACACGGTTACGGACACAAGCATGTCCCAGACCGTGGTGAAACTGCACTTTAATTTCCCAAATAAATCAGCAGAGTCATAGCATACATTAAATCAGCACGGCCATGCGAGGCAGCCATGGACGACACATGGTCATGAACACGGGCGTGCTTTAGGCTGTGTGGGAAATTGCACAAACAATTGAAACTTTCAACAAGTCAGAATACAACATGGGTTTAAGCCACAGTCGTGCCCAAAAGCCGTGTGCAATCCTGATTACTAGAAATGGGCTGGTTTTAGGGGGCGTGGGAGAAGTGAACGAATGTGCACACAGACGTGTCTAAGGGGCCGTGTGCGACACTGACTTAAAATTTCACGAAAAACACGGGCTAGGAGAACACCACACAGGCGTGGGCTACGGTCGTGTGGACTAACACGGGTTCGGCACGACCATGGCCCCCTTTTATTCCCCTCCCTTGACCCTAATTTCTCTCCACCCCTATTTAAATCCCACTATTCATCCCTTCACTCCCTTTATTATTCATCTCCCCTACAGCCGCCGTAAGTCACAACCCCTTCTACTCCAACCACCATTCTCCGACGAGCCACCAGCGACGAATTTCCCCACTATCCTTTCTTCCTCACACTTGCCCCTTCTCCCTTCTTCCTCATTTTTCACCCCTCCACAGACACAAAACTTCTCCTCTTCTCCCTTTTCCCTCAGTCCACTCACACAACCACCCATACCTTCAACCGATAACACCGACCGTTCAACCACCATCCACCGTCGCGGCCACCACTGACCACCACTATCAGTTCCCTCTTTTGCACCTCTAAATGCTTTACAATATTTTAGTTGTCTTATTACTATTGATATTTTTAGTATTATTACTCCTATTACTTTACACCTGTTTATCTTATTAATTCAACATATTGTTATTGCTCCACTAATATTATTGGTTCTTGTTGATGATTTTATGCCTAAGTTAAAGTTTTAACCATTCGTAGTACTCTGCATCTATATTTTAAGGTCATTTGTTTGTTGATTTAATACAATTTTACTGGCTCATTTATATTCAGCAATCATTTAGTTAGTTTCTATTAGGGGTTAAGAGTCTACTTATTTCGTCTGCTTGACTAAAGCTGAATTTGGCTACTTCCTAGTTTTCCCATTATGTTGATTTGTCCAAATTGAACTCTATGTTTACTTTCGCATGACATTATGACAAATACTTAAGGGAAAATGGCCGCAGTCCCCGCTTCAAAAAAGCGAAAGGGACCAGGTGCGACCTTTTCAAGTTCTACCACTGTGATCTACCATCCAGTCTTTCAATTTCCACCAGGGCCCCAGGAAGAATTATTTCAGATTCTACGTACCCGACCCCTTGGTCTGGGCTGTTGCGTCTATTGGGCCGTATTAGAGCAGGTCCACCTTGCTGATTTGATTCGAGCCCTCCTCGCCACCACTCCGTGGGACCGCTTCTTTGATATCATCGAGCTGACGTATCTAGAGTTCACTTTGGAACTATGCTCGACATTTTAGTTGCAAACAGTTATGGTGGAGTACGACGACCCAGGGACAGTCCAATTCTACCTTGGTGGTCTAGTACGGTAGTTGAGTGTCCTAGAATTTGGAGCTACCTTGGGACTCTATACAGACGATTTTATGGAAGACAACAATTTTCCCCACTTCTACCGCCACATCCATTTGCACCTTCATCGTGTTGGGCAGCCCTCATGCCTGCTACAGGCATCTATAACCCCAGCCACTCAAAGGCATCGGCTCTAGCTCCATCTCTGCGATATCTCTACGCCCTTTTGGCACACACATTAACAGGGAGACGAGAGAGCACCGGCATCGCTAACACTCACGACGCATACGTCCTGTGGAGTATGAGGCAAGGGCATGCTTTTGATCTCACATACTTCATCGCCCTTACTTTCCTCCATCAAACTGAGTGAGACTGAAAGGGAGTTATCATCATTGGCCCGTACGTGACTCGACTAGCTCGATACTTTGGGCTCCTAAACACATCGTTGCAATCCTCATCGCTCCACTCATCGGTCGGATATCACAACAGGGCATCCAAAGTATGCTCTATATGAGGATAATAGAGCGTCATCATAGGTTCGATCCTCCTCAATACCGACTTGTACGAGCTACTGATGAGGATGACGCCGAGGATATTCCTTACGATATCCCTACATTTTAGGAGGACTCACCTTCTCAGCCACCACCGAGTCACCAACCAGTTCATGTGGCTACTTCATTATCTAAAGTTTCGGACCAGCTTAATCGTTATGAGCAATATTGCACTCAGCGATTCGACAGCATCGGGACGACTCTACAACAAGTTTGCTAGCATTTTCACATATCGCCTTCAGCGCCACCACCTTACGATCCAGCTGTTGGTGAGGACCTTTGAGTCCATTTATTTTTCAATATGTTTTTCTTTTTATTTTCTTTTTCTTTTTGCATTTCTTTTTAGCTTTATTTATCATTTTCTTACAAGATTTTTATTAGTATAAATTGAATTTTCTTTTATCTAGTTATTTTATTATTACCAACCATAGCAACCCTATCGATATAACTCCCTAAAACATTACTGATTGCATCACAGTTTCAAAAAGTTCAGTCGATTGGTGCTACTCAGGAATATGCAAACAGTCCCCCACGACTGCCATGACCTGCTCGACCACGACCATAGCCATGACGACACCGACCACCACGATAACCTCTTCGCTGGGCACTGTGATTGTGGAACCCAACCTCTACCACCACCTTCACCTCTGTCTACATGTCACATACACATCACTTCCAATGTCTCTAAACTCGCTTCCGCTCTTTCAAGGACTACATCCAAATTTAGGGCAGTTTCACTTTTCCCTTATTCTATGATATTATGCTTATATTGTTGTTTTCTATCTTTGTACATTGAGGACAATGTGCATCTTAAGTGTGGCGAGGTTATTTATATATCAGAAAACTCCTGACTCTCTATCTCGTTCTCAAATAATTTCCTCATACTATTATTAGAGTGAATTCTGATTTATTTAAAATTTTTATATGTTTTGAATTTAATCATAGGGAATTGTGCATTGATTGTTAAAACTTTAAAGGCATTAGAGAATCAAACATGATAAGTTGACTTTTGACAAATAAAATTGCTAGGTTGTTTCCCTAAATTTAGGTATTATCTTGAAATTTTGAATTTACAGGAGTGACATCAAATACCCATAATTTTCATGAGACTTTGAGCCTTTTAGAGCATATATCTATTTTGCTCACTATTTTTTTATGAGTGTGTCAACATTGATTTGCTATTCTAGAACTTGCATTGATTATACATGTCGAGACCATACATTTGATTTGATATACTAAAATGATAAAGGCACTTAGGTTTTAACCCATTTACCCCATAAAAAGCCTACCCACATAATTGACCCTTAGTGAACCCCTTTGAGCCTTAACTATTATTTATTGATTTTCCCCTTAATATTAACCCACAACTTAATCCTTTTTGATTCGTTAAGAATTTCTCTCTTTTCATTGACTTCTTTTTATCGAGATTTGATTTGATTAGCTACCTAACTAATGTTCGTTCATTCCAGTTGTTGAATTATTTCTTATTATGTACTTCCCCTTATTGTACTTGTTCTTATTCTTAAAAAAAACCTTATATTTATATTCATATAATTACATATTGTTATAAAGAGCTTGGATAAGTTAAAATTATTATTTCGAGAAAAAAAAGCTCATTTCATTAGTTTTGGATAGTTTTAATTCTGGCAATTGTTTGTAATTCAATAATTAGCTTTATTATTCTAAGTTTGGTAGCTTATTAAATTAATCTCGATTCTAACCCTCTTTTCCAGCCCTTATCCACACCTTTAACCCAAGCCCCATTACAACCCTGTTAAAGACCTTCTGATTTGTGTATCATCTCATTCATAGTGGTGGAGATTTGATTTTCATGCAAGCCTATGGTAATAACTTTTCATGTTTGACTATTGAGCACTTAATTATTGAACCTTAAACACTTTGAGTGATTTGAGTGAATCTTTAGTGATGATGTCAACCCTTGTCAATTTGGAATAAAAATGTAACTACTTAGATAAAGGGGAATACCTATGATTTTATGATTAAAATGCTCAACTTGGATTGTTTGAAACTTCGATGTTCTTTTAGTTGAATTCTCAATATATGATTACTTGTGGTTTAGTTCGATACAGTATTGATGAGAATTATAAGTTGAGAAGAATTTATTTTAATTAAGAGTTGAGGATTTTGCTTGAGGACAAGCAAATGCTTAAGTGTGGGGATATTTTGATAAACCATAATATATAATATATACATATTTTTATCATAAGCTTGGCATATTTTTGGATGATTTATCATAAGTTTTAGAGAATTTGATGCTCCTAATCCTTTAAATTTTTGTTTTATACTTAGGTGAGCATAGGAAGGTGAAAAGAGCAAGAAATGGGACAAAAACGGACAAAATGGACTTATCTTAGTATTCCAGACGGCCTAGACACTTCCACACGGGTAGTCCACATGCCTGTGTGTGACACAAATGTAGGCCACACGTCCGTGTGGCATGGCCGTGTCAACATTAAACCAAGTCAGAATTGCACACGGCTTGAGCACCATCATACGGGCATGGCACACAGCCGTGTCCCTGTCGAGCCAAAGTCTAATTCTATTCAGAAAAGGGTAATTTTGGGCTATTTTAGGCATTCCAAAGTTTATATAAAAACCCTAGAAGAGGATCCAAGGAGACACACAGAGGAGAAGGCAGGAAATACTCAAGGACAACCATCAGAATCAGCTCAGAAGAAGGATCTACTTCAAGATTGAAGATCTCCACTCAATTTCCTTAGAAGTTCTTTGGGTTTCTTTATGTTTTTTTGTTTTCCCAATTTTGAGATGTTTTCCATTATTATGAACTAAACCCCCTAAATACCTAAGGGAGATGAAACCTAGGACAGATCTTATTACTATTTGAATTATATGATAAATACTTGTTCTTATTCTTAATTGTGAGTTCTAATTCTTGCTTTAATATTCTAGGATATTAATTCAGGTTTTTGATGTACTTATTCAGTGGAGCAAAAGTCCATGTTTAAGAGTAGATCATTCATAATTAAGCGAAGTTGCATGCAATCCTAGAGATAAGACGACATAAATCTTCCGGATTAGAGTCAAATCTAATAAGGGGATCCATAAATCGAGTTAATGTGACAATAGGGTTTCAATTAGAAAGAGATTTCGATTAATCAACCTAGAGTTAGTTGTTCTTAGTCTCGGGAGAGGTATTAACATAAATTAGGAATTTCTACGGATTAAGTCAAATGAATAAATCGTCTAATTCAGAAGTGATAAATGAAGTCTAAGTGGATTCTTCCTTGGGTATTGTCTTCTCCATTAGTTTTCCAAAGAATATTTTCCAACTTTTATCTCTGTCGCATTCTTAGTTAGTTAGATAATTAAGTTTAGTTTAGAAAACATCCCTTCAATTCTTAGGCTAGATAATAAAAAGATAGTAATTACTAGTACTTTCAGTTCTCGTGGATACGATATTTCTAGTCTCACCTCAACTACACTACTGTTCGATAGGTGCGCTTGCCTTAGTCGAATTTTTAGTTAGTTTCACGACCATCACCAATATGATTTAAACTCGAATTAAAAGCCTAAAAACTCGTAATTCTCGTCATAATTTCATCTAGAAATTTTACTTGTGCAGTCTTCACTAAAACGATCATAACTTGAACTCCTGAACTCAAAATCGAGTGATTCAAAGTGTGTTTTGAAGCTAAGAGATAGATCTTCGAATGCCATGAGACATATCAACCCAGAAATGCCTGGGTCCTATCCAAAAAGTCGTCGCAAGTCTGCTGATTTCCCAAACTTGAAAATTCGCAGCTTCGGTTAATGAAATTTAATAAATTTTACCCCATCCGTGCATGTATCATTCCCTCTTTCCTTGAAAAGATTTGTCTTCAATTCTTGTCTTTGATTGAATCTTGGTTTGATTGGCTTGTCCTTTGATCTTATTGTTTGATCTTGAGGTAGTATAAGTCCATCACATCCATGGATCTGATATTGGGCATTGAGACTCGCATCATATATTTTGAAACAAAAATAAAGTGTAAGCTCTGTTTGTTTAACTAAAAATGAATTTCGGAAAATGATTTACTTTTCTAGAAAATCTAATATTTTTTGGTATTTGGATGAATCTGTGTAAAATATTTTCTATTGTTTGGTAAATTTATTAAAAATATTTCATAAAAGTTGTTTTCAATGAAACAAACATACATTTGAGATTTTCTTATTTTTTTCATTGTTTAATTGAATTTATTTTTATTAATAATTTTATATTTTACATTGCTTTTGTATATATTAAAAATATTATGTTAAATTTAGGTTTATTACAACGTCATTTTTTAATTACATGACTATCAAGTGAGTATTTTTTATTTGAAAATGTGGCATCAACAAAATTGACAAAAAAATTTAACGATGTCAACAATTGATCTTGATTTTCAAATTTGAAAAGTAAAGGGACTAAATTCTTAAAAATAAAAGTACAAAGAGTAAATTGTAAATCTGTGAATTGTACATAAACTTATGATATATTTTAACCTTTATACTACAAAACATTTATTATTAATATATTTATAATTCTAATAAATATTTATTATTAAAATATTAATATTTAATATTTTAATAATATGTGAAAAATATTATTTTTAAAATTAATTATTAAAATAAAATTGAAATATTAAATAATTTATTAAAATAATAATTTATATTTATTATATTAATAATTTATTATATGACTAAATATAAATGATTAAATATGTATTTTTAATAATATTGAAAATATAATATTTTAAATATTTTAAATATTTTAAAAATAAAAATAAAAATTATTATCAATATAATAATATTAAGCTTGATTTAAGTTAATTTTTATATAAAAATAAAATTATCTATAGAGAAGCTCTTTTCAGGAACATGACTTACGCTTTTCAAAAGAGTGAGTCATTTTTTAGGAAAAATGGCCTATTTTACGTTGACCTGTAAGTTATTTTCTGTTGACCTGTAAGTTATTTTCTGTTGAGCAAACTATTTTCTGTGAAATAAACACAGGAAAATACAAAAAATATTTTTCGTAAAACCTTTTATATATAAACAAATGGACCGTAATTGTAAGTGTAGGTTTATTATATTTGCAGGCAGAATGATTGATGCAATATATAGTTACGTAACGAATAGAAGACACTCACATAAACTAAGTATTGTAATTTAACATTGAAATGAGGAGGTGATTTGTACATAAGAGTTAAGAAAGTGCAATTATGGAAGCGTGTTGAGGAGGTGGAAGGAAGAAATCTGTAGGAGGAGGTATATACCTCTCTTCTTCTTCTTCTTCTTCCCAAAGAAACTTTGCATATGAAGCCATGACAAAACTGTGGATTAAAATTGAACATTACACATTACGTTTCAGTCATACAAGGAAATTTAAGCGATTATAGGAAGATTTCATGCAAAATATTTTGTTTGATAAAAGCAAAAAAAAAAAAAAAGGTTGCTTGATACACAAGAAATCTGTATACAACCAATATAGCAGTATAAATTAAAGTATAAAATATATGAAATGAACCAAATATGTATTAATTGCAATTACAAATATAGCAGTATAAATTAAAGTATAAAATATATAAAAAATTCAACTTCAAACTTTGAAAACAACATTGTTGAGAGGGGCAACCATTACGAAAGAATTAATTTCTATGCTCGTAAAAGATACATAACATATACTTTGATTCCAATTGACAAGTGTCCAGCCCTTTTGGATTTTTTTATTTATTTTGATTTATTTTGCATTTTTTAAATTTATATATTTTTAGTTTTTTTTTAAATTTAGACTATGTTTGATAAACTGAAAAATAAGTGTGGAAAAAATAAAAATAGACTAAAATAAAATAAAAGTAATTGAAATTATTTTTTATTAAATGATAAGTAGGTCTTTATCTGTTAATCATTTTCTACACCTTTTTTATATAAAAAAATCTATCTAACAGTTTTTATTATAGGTTATCAAATATGTTTAAAAACCTAAGTCGCTGAATTAATTAACTTTATCAAATATTTTTAATTTTAATTTTTTGTTTTACCTTTAGAATGATAATTTAATGGGATTAATTTATACGATAATTTACAACTTATATGTCATTTTAGATTGATAAACAAATTATTTGAAGAAAGATATATACATTATTGTTTAGTTATTTCTAATAATTTTTAAATTATTTATTCGAAAAGATTGTTATGAATGGTAATTCATGAGTGAAATTAAGTTGATTTGAGAAATAATTTTTTTAAAATGATGTATTTAAATAAAGAAAATTACTTGTTGCACTGTTAGATATCACAAATAGTGTTAAAGGGTTGATAAATATTTTATAAGAGTATAAAAATTAATATTCTAAAAAAAGAGACAAATATCAATTTTTTAATATTGCTTATGAAATGAAAAAAATACACCGTCAATATACCAAATTATTATGCAAAGTTAACATTTCTAATTAACAAGTCAATTGAAATCCGCTTAAAATTTTTTAAATTTATTTTAATAAATTAAATAACTTGTACTATTCTTAATTAACTTGCATCATTATTATTTTTTTTCATGTTTAAATATTGTGTTAATTGAAACTAGTTAATGCCAAAATTGTTTAAATCAGACTAGATCAATTGGTCAGATCAGTTGGACCAAAAAGTGATTCTGAATCGGTTAGATCAAGAATCGATACGAATTAGCTAAAAAAATCGATTGAACTAATAGTTAAACTGAGATTTTTGAATTTTTTTAAATTTTTAATAATTTTTTAATTAAATTAATCAAACCCTGAATTGATAATCTAATCGGTTCAATTACCAATTGAATTTAGAAAACATTGGTTAATCCACACAGCATTTCAATTTAGCATATGTAAATAACCTAGTAGAGAAACAAAGTGAATAAATATATATTTTTTTATAAAAACCATAATTTTTTTATAAAAATAAATTGTCTTTTATAAAATTTTATAAAATTTAATTTCCTCATTTTGATTAAATTATTTGAAAAACATAACAATTCCAAAAATGAAATGCAAAATATAACAAAAAATTGTTAATCTTGATTTTATGATTAAGCTGTTGATGTTGATTTTCTATTTTAAAAAATTATTTCTAAAAATTATTATAAAATTATATTGTTTTTAATTAATTTCTAATATATTTTTTATAAATTTTAATTTTTTTATAAATTTAATGATTTTTTATGTTTTTATAATTTATATGAGTAGAAAAATTAGTATCTAGGTTTGAATGAACCTAGACGAAAATTTGTCTCGATTAATTATGTACTTAATTTAAAAATAATTTTTATTCCTTTTGAAAAAATTAATTGTTTTACTGATGTGGTGTATGTTAACAGCATTAACGTTTCCATTAAATAATAACAGTCAACGTCAGTTAAAG
Source organism: Gossypium hirsutum (assembly GCF_007990345.1). Classification (NCBI taxonomy): domain Eukaryota; kingdom Viridiplantae; phylum Streptophyta; class Magnoliopsida; order Malvales; family Malvaceae; genus Gossypium; species Gossypium hirsutum. The sequence goes on along the minus strand of NC_053429.1, from coordinate 61,196,570 downwards.
GATCTATTTGATTAATTTTATTAGATTAAGACTCAATTAGACCCAAAAAGATTATAGGAGCTGAATTGATTTATTTGGTAAAATGACGATTTTAGAAATTAATCGTGTATTAATGTACATAAATAATTTAGAATTCATAAATTAATCTAAAAATTTATAATATACTTATTTTTAATTGTTTTAATATAAATATTATTACAATTTTAAAAGTTAATTAGTTGACCCCAGCTAGTGTGGAGGGAATAATTGTCGTTATATATATGAAAATGAAATGAAGCAAGTATTTTACCAGTCATTTGGGGCAGTCTTAACAGCTTGTTCAAAGTAACTTTTGGCTCTTTGAATGTCATTCTGGTTATGCCAAATTAGATCAGCATAAAGTGCCAACAAATTCCCATCATCAGGGTTCGCCAGAATTGCTCTGCCGCAGAACTCCTCTGCTCTGCTATAATCTCCTCTAATCTGTGCTACAATCGGTAGATGAATCAATTAATATTTTCATGTAATTAAGAAGACAAAACTCAAATGTCTTTATATCCTACTACCTCTTTCAAGAACTTGGCATAATTGCCAAGCAAAAGTGGATTGCCAGGATTGGCTTCAACCATCTTCTGATAGTAAACGTCAGTGCTATCACTCTCAAAGAACCCCGACCCGACACCACCAACGCCGCCCCCTGATCCTCCTCCTCCACAGATTTTACCACCACCATTTTCTTCTCCACCGCCCATAACCAGTGTTTGCATCACAGCACCACTATCTTCACCATCACCTACTGGTTCCCCCAACCCAGAACTTGAAAAAAGTTGTCTTCGTATCCTACAAGATTTGGGTTCTGATTCTAACTCTTTGTCTCCATCTGTTTCTTGCTTTGCCTGTTTGTGGAGAGAGTGAGGTGTTGCTATTATGGCTTTCCCCATGCTTTTTCTTGGTTTTGGTACATCGTTTTGGATACTGTTGTCAGCTAAGTTTAGTGGTTTACTAAGCTTATGATCATCATTGGAAGAAGGGGAGTGAAATGAGATTGAGCTGGTTCTTTGAAGAGCTCCAAATTCTGGTTCTGGTGATGAAATTGAACAGACTTTTGAATTTGGCCACCATGAGTTTAAGATTGGTGTTGACGAGCTTCTCAGCAGCATTTTTTATTGTTTCGAAAGGATGAACCAGTTTCAACAAAGAATAATAGAAGAGCTAAATGAAATTTAAAAAAGAAGAAAAGAAGAGCAAAAGCTATTGATTGATTGGTTGTCAGATAAGTAAAAAGCTTTGAATGCATAACCGACAAAGATATTAGTTTTTGGTTTGATGTGTTGGAATCAGCATGAAGACCTACGGATACAAATGGTACTTCCCATTAGGGCCTCTAAGGAAGGGACACGTTGAGTTGGTGAGTGACAGGATGTGCGGCGAAAAAGACATGGGAGCGTCATGGGTTCATGTTTGGCATCAGCATCATGTTCACTGTCGCCTTAGGTTGCCTTCATTTTCATCCAAGCCATGGTTGACGCGTGCTTTGAATTTTTAGAGATAACGAAACAGAGAGATGGGTGAGTGGTGACCATTTTGGAACTTTGTTTAATTGGAATCTTCACGCTTTCTGTAAATTATTGCAGTCATATGTGTGACTGCCTCTGGATCCAGAATCAGGATCACATCATCTCAGAGATCCATTATTTCTGTATATCGCTTTTAAGTTTATCTTCCTTAATTATCTATATTTAATTCAATTATTATTATTTGGATCCGATTAAAATAATAGGTTTATGTAATTTTTGGTCCCGAATTTCACAATTAAGGTTAATTTGGTATATAAATATTTTTTTGGTTAACATTTACACTTGAAAAACGTGGAATAAGGAATTTACATGTTAAAAAAATAGGTTATAAGATAGTGAAATTTTAAAATTTTTCATTGATATTTATACTGATAATTTTATCAAATGTTTAGATGCTAAGAGAGTAAAATTTTATCAAGAACGGGATACATGATGAAAACTGAAACTTCCTCTATAAGGAAAATCAAAATAAAAAAAATTAGGCAGAATTGCAAAAAAAGCTCTCCTTTGAGAGCTTTTGGATATATGCCCCTAACATTCTTTTTTTTCCTGAAATTGGCCTCTAACTTAACGAATTTTTCAGACATCAACCCAATTAAAACGGTAATTGTCAGCTGTCCGTTAGTCAACAGCCGGTCAAAAAAGTTGGTCTAAGTGACATTTCTGTTGACTGATGACATGGCAAAAAATTAAACAAAGTTAATAATCATAAAACAAAAAAACCCCTAAATCCCCAAACCCTCAAATTCAAAACTATCTTTCCAATTTCTAAAATCCCCAAATTGTGAAATTCCCTAAATCCCTAACCTCCGAAATCTTAATTGAATCCCTAACAATATTCAAATCCTTAAATCTTGAAATACCTAAATCTTAGCATTCCGAAATCTTCTTAAAATCCCTAAAATTTTTACGAATTAAATCTTTGAATCCCTACCTAAATCTTAGCATTCCGAAATCTTCTTAAAATCCCTAAAATTTTTACGAATTAAATCTTTGAATCCCTAAAACTATTAGGAACGAAAAAGCTTCAACAATCGTGAGAGTTTTCGCAACCCAAAATCGAAAGGTAGGTGCTTTCTTATTTGGTTTGTTGGGAAAATAAATTCCATTTTTGGTTTGATTTGTTGGTTATTTGTGATTTACTATTGCAATTTTAGTGCGACAATGTAGGGTTTGTTTTGTCGATTTTTTATGAGATAGTAGTAACAGCTCGGTTTAGACTCTAGTTGGAATAGTGGTTTCGGGACCACAAATCTGAGTTCGAAAAATATTTTAAAATTATTTTCTGTGTCCATGATGAATGAATTTGCATCTGTGAAATTTCTGTGATTTAATTTGTCTGCTTTCGTACTGAATATTAAAAAAGGACCCAATCACGAAAAAGGTGAAAGCTGTGTGCTAGATGTTAAAAGTGCCTATTTGATTTGTCTTATTAAAGTGGGAGTCCTTATTGAATAATTAGACCATTATTTTGGTTAGTGGAAGAGTTGGTTTGGCATATATGAAATTATGTATTATTATAAAGGGTAAATGGGTAAATAGTATATTAAAAGGTAATAAATAAAAACAAAACATAAATGGCCATGCAAAATTTACCTCTTGGTCGATTATGGAGGAGAAAAAGAAGCCATTTAAGCTTCAAAGTATTTGGCCATTGCATAAGTGAATAGGTTAGTGTATTTTGTTTGGTTTTTGATAATTTCTACGTTTCTGTGATCGTTGCTTCGTGTTCTACCAAGCCCATGTCTGAATTTATGTTTCTATTAATGATTTCATGAAATGTCATTGTTGATATCATGAGTTTTGTGATGTTTTTGGATGAATTATGAAGGCTTGGTAGATGATTTATAAGTTTTGTCTTTGAATTTTTGATGAAATTGAGCAATTTGGGCTAAATAGTGAAAATGATGTCTTGGAGGACAAAAATGTGAAATAAACATGTTGTGTGGGCTTTATATAGAAGCCATGAAAATTCGGCTAGCCCTTGTTGCAAAGAGATTTTGCATATTTGTGATTTTATGCAAATAAGACTAAATTGTCAAAGTGTGAAAATGTAAGGGCTAAAATGTAAAATGCCCTAAATGTGTGTATATGGATTGAATTGAATGAAATGAATGATTGAATGGTTGAATTTTAATTGTATTAGATCAAGAACAAATGAAACCGGACTTAGATCGAGGGAAGTTTAAAATAGTCGAATAGTCTACTCGTTTCCATTTGAAATTCGTACAAGGTAAGTCAAAATACAATTACGTGTTAAATTGGTTAAATGTTGTATATACTAGTTATAATCTGTATTGGACAGCTGTGAGAGCCTGATGAATGAATTCCGAGTAAATTTCGATAATATACTAGTATCTGAAAAGCTCTATATGTTTCTAAAGGAACTTTGACATCGATCTGAGATATTGTGTAAGACCGTGTCAGGGACACAGGCCTCGATTTGAGATTTACGTGTAAGAATATGTCTGGGACATAGGCATCGTATCTGATTTCGTGTAAGACCCTGTCTGGGACAGAGGTATCGATACTGAATTACATGTAAGACCAAGTCCAGGACGTCGGTATTGTACCCGTTTATGAGTATCTGTATCATTTCTGAACCGTCTCATGATAGAGTACGCGATATGGGAATGAATATATGAAATGTATAATCTATACAGGTATGTTTGTATCGTACTAAATTTTTGAATATGAAAGACTCTATTTCTGTGAAATAATGAATGTGAAGTATGTATGAAATCATGGAAATGAAACATGACATGTATACAAGCAAATGAGCATGGTTAGGCTCATGAACTATTCTGTGAAATGGTTATGAATTATTGCTGTTGATTTGTACTTTATATGATTTAATAGTTAAACCAATTGTATTTGGTTTACTAAGCTCTTTGTAGCTTACTCGGTGTAATTTTTGTGTGTTTTACAGTTATCGTAGCTATTGAAGGCTCAGGGATAGTCGAGGAATTGTCACCATATTATCGAACTCATTTTGGTACTTTTGAAAGTGTAAATATTTTTAAGTATGACATGTATAGGCTAGAATGTCTATGTATTTAAGCTTTGATATGTATATATGTTATGCCATGAGAGTTGGCTAGCAAATGGTATGTTTGTTTGTACTTAGTTTTGGTAAATGGTTTGTGATGCAAAATTGTGTATACTTGTGATGGTTATATGGCCTTATATGTGATGGTCATTTTGAAATGTCCCAAGTTGAGGAAATGGTAAGTTTAAGCATGAGTTAGAAGGTGCCATAAGTGAGCTATGAAATGAGCATTTTGGCATATTGTTGTAATAAGATTTTTAATGTGTTTTGGTATGGGTTTGAATAGGTTATTGAATGATGATGATTTAGTTATAATGAAGCATGTTTTGAGCATGAAATTGGCTAAAATTTTGGTATAAATGTTTTTTAATATTGCTTGTAGGAATGACCCCAAAAGGGGTGGCAAGTTGGCTTAAACCAAGCCTGCATTGTGCCACACGGTCAGTGAACACAGGCGTGCCTTGTGGCCGTGTATGCAAAGCAGTAACCTCTTAAAACCACATGGTTAAGACACATGGGCGTGTCATATGGCCGTGGGCTTAAGTCAGTGGCTAACTAAGTATCACACGGCCATGACACACTGTTGTGTCTGTTGGCCGTGTGTAAAAGTCAGTATATATACTCTATTATGGCATGGCTAGATTACATGGGCATGTCTGGTACTCGTGTAAGGCACATGGCCTGGTCACACGGGCGTGTGACCTCAACAGAATTGAAATTTTTTTCTAAGTTTTGAAAATTCCCGACCTTATCTAAAAGTATGTCTTAGGTCTTGGAGACCCCCATAAGGGATGAATTGTTGATTTGATTATGCATTAATATTATGTGATATCTGTGATTCTGTATTGATCTGTAATGTTCTGTCTGTCTGGTAATGCCCTTTACCTATTCCGGCGACGGTTACGGGATAGGGGTTTTACATATTATTGGTATCAGAGCTATGGTTTAGTCAGTTCTAGGACTACCATAGCATATGTGAGTCTAGCTATACATGCCATATTTATGAATTGCGATAGTGTGCTGAATCCTGACATTGAAATATGCTTTTATATAGCAAATGGATCCCGATAGAGCTGTAGCTGACGACGTTGAAAGTAATTCACCTGCTCTCACGCAAGGGACGGTGCAAGTTGATTCTCAACTGGCTACGAGTAGCCGTGATAGTGAGGCTAAACAAGCCTTCTATCAGATGATAAATGATTGGTTCACTTAGTATATTAGAACCAATCCGGCTGTACAACAACCTCCACCCCCGGTTAATCCACCTCAAACTCCTGATATGCCACGAGTGAATCTGGTACAGTTGAGTAAACCACCAATTGATAAGATTAGGAAGTATGCGGCTGAAGAGTTCCGAGCTACAACGAATGATGATGCTGAAAGAGCCGAATTCTGGTTAGAGAATACAATACGAGTGTTTGATGAAATCTCTCTAAATCTTGAGGAATGTGTAAATGTGTCGTTTCACTTCTGAGAGATACAGCGTACCATTGGTGGAAAACTTTAATATTTGCGGTTCTGAGTGAACGGGTTACTTGGGATTTCTTCCAAGCTAAATTTTGAAAGAAATACATTAGTCAAAGATTCATGATCAGAAAGGTAAAGAGTTTCTCGAGCTTAAACAACGCCATATGTCTGTTACTGAATATGAACGTGAATTTGTGAGATTGAGCCAGTATGCTTGGGAATGTGTGTCAAATGAAGCAATAATGTGCAAAAGGTTTGAATATAGATTAAACAAGGATATCTGTCTATTAGTTGGGATTTTAGAGATTAAAGAAATAGTAGTGCTCGTTGAGCGAGCTTGTAAAGCTGAAGAATTAAGTAAAGAGAAAAGAAAAGTTGATTTTGAAGCTAGGGATGTTAGAAAGAGATCTTCGAGTAGATTATTTTAGTCTGTGTCAAAGAAATTATGAGATGATCATAGCCATTCAAAGGCTAATGTAGGATATTCGAATCGAGATCGAGCTAGACCGCATTCGAATTTCAAAGCTCCTGCTACTTCTGTTGTAAGTGTCAGGAATGTCTGATATGAGAAACCTAAATATAAACACTGTGGTAAAAGACATCTGGATTGAATGACCGAGCCTGTTTCCGATGTGGATCTCTGAACCATTTTGTAAGAGATTGTTCTGAACCTGCTGAGTAAGAGAATGTACAGAATCTGAGACTGAGCAACACCTCAGCTAGAGGTAGACCTTCCAGAAATACGGGAAATGCAAATGGTGGTGAAAGAGCTACTAGGGATACTGCTGTTAGATCTGAGGCCAAAGCACCTGCCAGAGCCTATGCAATTTGAGCTCGTGAGGAAGCCTCGTCTCTAGACGTGATTACTGGTATTTTTACTCTTTATGATACTTCAGTGATTGCATTGATAGGCCCTTGATCAACGCATTATTATATCTGTATGAATTTAGTGTACAATAAGACTTTGCCTGTAGAGTCTACTGAATTCGTAATTAGAGTATCGAACCCCTTAGGAAAAAGTGTCTTGGTTGATAAAGTCTGCAAGAATTACCCGTTATTGATTAGAGATATTTGTTTTCCTGCTGATCTGATGCTTTTCCCTTTCGACGAATTTGATATAATTCTGGGAATGGACTGGTTAACTTTGCACGATGTTATTATGAATTGCAAACGGAAAGTCATTGATTTAAGGTGTAAGAATGATGAGATAATTCGAATTGAGTCTAGTGATATGAATAGACTACCAGTTGTGATATCTACAATAAAAGCACTAAAATATGTGAAGAAAGGCTGTGAATTCTACTTAGCTTATGTGTTAGACTCAAAAGTGAATGATAAGAAAGTTGAATCGGTGCCTGTTGTCTGTGAATTCTCTAATGTGTTTCTTGAAGAACTATCGGGTTTGCCTCCGATTCGAGAAGTCGAGTTTGGATTGAATTAGTACTTGGTACTATTCCGGTTTTGATAGGTCCGTATAGAATGGCTCTGGCCGAGTTAAAGGAATTAAAATCTCAGTTGCAAGAATTGACCGATCAAGGATTTTCTAGACTGAGCTTTTCACCATGGGGTGCTCCAGTTCTGTTTGTGAAAAATAAAGATGGCACAATGAGAATGTGTATTGATTACCGTCAGCTTAACAAAGTGGCTATAAAGAACAATATCCTCTGCCCAGAATTGATGACTTATTCGATCAGTTGAAAGGTGCTACTGTGTTTTCAAAGATAGATCTAAGATCGGGTTACTATCAGTTGCCAGTAAAGGACTCTGATATTTCGAAAACTACTTTCAGAATGAGGTACGGGCATTATGAATTTTTAGTTATGCCTTTTGGATTAACGAATACACCTGCTGTCTTTATAGATTTAATGAATAGAATTTTTAGACCGTATTTAGATCAATTTGTTATGGTATTCATTGATGACATATTGATTCATTCACGTGATGAATCTGAGTATGTCGAACATCTGAGAATAGTGCTACAGACTCTGCGAGATAAACAGTGGTATACAAAGTTCGGTAAATGTGAATTCTGGTTGGGAGAAGTTGGTTTCCTGGGTCATATTGTATCAGCCTCCAGTATCCAAGTTGATCCGAGCAAAATTTCAGCTATTTTGGATTGGAAACCTCTGAGGAATGTTTCAGAAGTCCACAGTTTATTGGGACTTGCTGGTTACTATAGAAGATTCATCAAAAGGTTTCTCGATGATTGCGACTCCATTGAAAAAATTTCTCTAGAAAGATGTGAAGTTTGAGTGGTCTGAAAAGTGTCAGAACAGCTTTGATCAGTGGAAAGCTTTATTGACTGAAGCTCTGGTTTTGGTACAACCTGAATCGGGTAAAGAATTTGTGATTTATAATGATGCTTCATTGATTGGTCTGGGATGTGTTCTAATGCAAGAATGAAAAGTTATAGCTTATGCCTCGAGACAACTAAAGCCGCATGAAAAGAACTATCCGACTCACGACCTCGAGTTAGCTGCTATTGTGTTTGCCTTGAAGATCTGGCGTCACTATCTGTTTGGTGAGAAATGTCACATGTTTTTTTATCATAAAAGTTTGAAGTATTTAATGACGCAAAAAGATTTGAATCTGCGACTAAGAAGATGGTTAGAACTTCTAAAAGACTACAAACTTGTGATTGATTATCACTTGAGAAAAGCAAATGTTGTTGCTGATGCTTTGAGTCAAAAATCGTTATTTGCTTTGCGTGCAACGAATGCTCATTTAGTTCTATTTGATGATGATTTAGTTTTAGCTGAATTAAAAGTAAGACCTTTGTTCTTACAATAGATTATCGAAGCTCAGAAGGTTGATAATGAATTAATAGCAAAACGAGCTCAGTGTGATTCTGAATTTCGAGTCGATGTTGATGATTGTTTGAGATTCAGAAATAGACTTTGTGTTTTGAGAAATCCTGAGTTAATTCGAACAATTTTGAGTGAAGCTCACAATAGTTGTTTATCTGTACATCCGGATAGTACGAAAATGTATAATGATCTGAAGCAGCATTGTTGGTGGTCCGGAATGAAAAGAGATATCTCTAATTTTGTTTCTAAATGTTTAATCTGCCAGAAAGTGAAAGCTGAACATCAGGTGCCATCTGGGTTATTACAACCGATTATGATTCTGGAGTGGAAATCGGATGAGTGAACATAGATTTTGTTTCAGGTTTGCCCCATCTCCGAGAAAGAAAGACACAATTTGGGTTTTAGTTGATCGTTTGACGAAATCAGCTTATTTTATTCCGATTCAATTGATTACTCATTCGATAAATTAGCTGAGATATATATTTCTGATATCGTGAGACTGCATGGTGTACCATTGTCGATAGTGTCAGATAGAGACTCGAGATTTACATCGCGATTCTGGAAGAAATTGTAAGATACTCTGGGTACTAAATTGCATTTTAGCACTGCTTTTCATCCGCAAACAGATGGTCAATCTGAACGGATTATTAAGATACTCGAGGATATGTTGAGATGTTGCATTCTTGAGTTTGAAGGTACGTGGGAACAATATCTACCTTTGATTGAATTCGCTTATAATAATAGCTTTCAATCGAGCATTAAAATGGCACCGTACGAAGCTTTATATGGTAGAAAGTGTAGAACTCTGTTATACTGGTCTGAGGTCAGTGAGAATATGATTTACGGTATTGATCTGATAAAAGAAACTGAACAAAAAGTGAAAGTGATTCGAGATAATTTGAAAGTAGCTTCTGATCGTCAAAAATCTTATGCGGATTTTAAACAAAAAGATATCGAATTTAAGATTGGTGATAAAGTGTTTCTGAAAGTATCTCCGTGGAAGAAACTGTTTTGATTTGGTAAAAAGGGCAAGTTAAGTCTGAGGTTCATCGGACTGTATGAAATTATCGAGCGAGATGGGCCATTTGCTTATAAATTGAGGCTACCATCTGAGTTAGAAAGGATACATAATGTGTTTCATGTATCGATGCTTCGATGATAGAGATCCGATCCTTCGCATATAATTTCCCCGTCTGATATTGAAATCCAATTTGATATGAATTATGAAGAAAAGTCGATCCGTATTTTAGCTCGTGAGGTTAAAGAATTACTAAATAAAAAAATTTCTGTTAGTTAAAGTGATGTGGCATCGACATGGTGTTGAAGAGGCCACGTGGGAGCCTGAAGATTCAATGAGATAGCAATATCCAAATCTGTTTAATGGTAAGATTTTCGGGGATAAAAATCCCTAAGGGGGGAGAATTGTAACAGCCCGATTTAGACCCTAGTCAAAATAGTGGTTTCGGGACCACAAATCTGAGTCCGAAAAATATTTTAAAATTATTTTCTGTGTCCATGATGAATGAATTTGCATTTGTGAAATTTCTGTGATTTAATTTGTCTATTTCCGTACTGAATATTGAAAAAGGACCCAATCACGAAAAAGGTGAAAGCTGTGTGCTAGATGTTAAAAGTGCCTATTTGATTTGGCTTATTAAAGTGGGAGTCCTTATTGAATAATTAGACCATTATTTTGGTTAGTGGAAGAGTTGGTTTGGCATATATGAAATTATGTATTATTATAAAGGATAAATGGGTAAATAGTAAATTAAAAGGTAATAAATAAAAACAAAACATAAATGGCCATGCAAAATTTACCTCTTGGCCGATTATGGAGGAGAAAAAAAGCCATTGAAGCTTCAAAGTATTCGGCCATTGCATGAGTGAATAGGTTAGTCTATTTTGTTTTGTTTTTGATAATTTTTATGTTTCTGTGATCGTTGCTTCGTGTTCTACCAAGCCCATGTCTGAATTTATGTTTCTATTAATGATTTCATGAAATGCCATTGTTGATATCATGAATTTTGTGATGTTTTTGGATGAATTATGAAGGCTTGGTAGATGATTTATAAGTTTTGTCTTTGAATTTTTGATGAAATTGAGCAATTTGGGCTAAATAGTGAAAATGATGTCTTGGAGGACAAAAATGTGAAATAAACATGTTGTGTGGGCTTATATAGAAGCCATGAAAATTCAGCTAGCCCTTGTTGCAAAGAGATTTTGCATATTTGTGATTTTATGCAAATAAGACTAAATTGTCAAAATGTGAAAATGTAAGGGCTAAAATGTAAAATGCCCTAAATGTGTGTATATGGATTGAATTGAATGAAATGAATGATTGAATGGTTGAATTTGAATTGTATTAGATCAAGAACAAAGGAAACCGGACTTAGATTGAGGGAAGTCCAAAATAGTCAAATAGTCGACTCGTTTTTGTCTGAAATTCTTATGAGGTAAGTCAAAATACAATTACGTGTTAAATTGATTGAATGTTTTATATACTAGTTATAATCTTTATTGGACGAGTGTGAGAGCCTGATGAATGAATTCCGAGTAAATTTCGATAATATACTAGTATCTAAAAATCTATGTATGTTTCTAAAGGAACTTTAACATCGATCTGAGATATCATGTAAGACCGTGTTTGGGACACAGGCCTCGATTTGAGATTTAAGTGTAAGACCATGTCTGGGACATAGGCATCGTATCTGATTTCTGTAAGACCCTGTCTGGGATAGAGGCATCGATACTGAATTAAATGTAAGACCATGTCTGGGACATCGGCATTGTACCCGTATATGAGTATCTGTATCGTTTCTGAACTGTCTGATGATAGAGTACGAGATATGGGAATGAATATATCAAATGTATAATCTATACAGGTAGATTTGTATCGTACTAAATTTTTGAATATGAAAGACTCTGTTTCTGTGAAATATTGAATGCGAAGTATGTATGAAATCATGGAAATGAAACATGACATGTATACAAGCAAATGAGCATGGTTAGGCTCATGAACTATTCTGTGAAATGGTTATGAATTCTTGCTGTTGATTTCTACTTTATATGATTTAATAGTTAAACCAATTGTATTTGGCTTATTAAGCTCTTTGTCGCTTACTCGGTGTGATTTCTATCTGTTTTATAGTTATCGTAGCTACTGAAGGCTCGAGGATAGTCGAGGAATTGTAACCATACTATCGAACTCATTTTGGTACTTTTGAAAGTGTAAATATTTTTAAATATGGCATGTATAGGCTAGAATGTCTATGTATTTAAGCTTTGATATGTATATGTTATGCCATGAGAGTTGGCTAGCAAATGGTATGTTTGTACTTAGTTTTGGGAAATGGTTTGTGATGCCAAATTGTGTATACTTGTAATGGTTATATGGCCTTGTATGTGATGGTCATTTTGAAATGTCCCAAGTTAAAGAAATAGTAAGTTTAAGCATGGGTTTGAAGGTGCCATAAATGAGCTATGAAATGAGCATTTTGGCATATTGTTGTAATAAGATTTTTAATGTGTTTTAGTATGGGTTTGAATAGGTTATTGAATGATGATGATTTAGTTATAACGAATCATGTTTTGAGCATGGAATTGGCTAAAAATTTTGGTATAAATGTTGTTTAATATTGCTTGTAGGAATGACCCAAAAAGGGGTGGCAAGTTGGCTTAAATCAAGCCTGCATTGTGCCACACGGTCAGTGAACACAGGCGTGCCTTGTGGCCGTGTAAGCAAAGTAGTAACCTCTTAAGACCACACGGTTAAGACATATGGGCGTGTCACGTGGGCATGGGCTTAAGTTAGTAGCTAGCTAAGTATCACACGACCATGGCACACGGCCGTGTCTGTTGGCCGTGTGTAAAAGTCAGTATATATACTCTGTTATGGCACGGATGGATTACATGGGCATGTCTGGTGCTCGTGTAAGGCACACGGCCTGGTCACACGGGCGTGTGACCTCAACAGAATTGAAATTTTTTTCTAAGTTTTAAAAATTCTGATTGTGGTAGATTTAGTCTCGACCTTATCTAAAAGTATATCTTAGCCATAAGGGATGAATTGTTGATTTGATTATGCATTAATATTATGTGATATCTGTGATTTTATATTGATCTGTAATGTTCTATCTGTCTGGTAATGCCCCTTACCTATTCCAGCGACAGTTATGGGATAGGGGTGTTACAGGTCCCGATGTTGTTGATAAAACTGTTGTAAAAATTGTAGATGGTTAATTGTGATTTATTATTGCAATTTCAGTGCCAGAACTATTAGGAACGAAATCGTGAAATCCTTTAGAACCAAATTATGAAATCTTTAATCTTTCCATAAAGTTTTATTTTTTCTTCATTGTCGTCTCAAATCATGGATTCACATAGTTCGAATAGTCAACCTAAAGGTTGGGTAATGTATGGTTCGAATGGTTCGAAGAAAATATCGTCATATGCAAATGCTGTTACTTCATCGCGGAAGGAATATGCCTATGATGGACCAGCAGTAAAATGTCACTGCAATAAGTTAGCTCTAAGAGACACTTCATGGAGCGATTGAAATCCGAGGAGGAGGTTTTATGGTTGTTCAGATTTTCAGGTAAGTGAATAATTTTTATTTGAAAATTGAGGTTGAGCTCAATTTTGATGATTTCATAAATCTCAGTATTTGTTTGGTTTTTATTTTGAATTATTTCAATTTGGCTGAATTGGGATTTGTTTGTAGGACGGTGGTTGTGATTTCTTCAAGTGGTATGATGGAAAAATGTGTGACTGTGCGACTGAGTTACTGCGTCAATTGCGTGATTGTGAACGAAATCTTTTGAAGGATAATTTAGCACTCAGAAAGAATGCCATGGATTTGGTTGCATTTGATGGTAACCATAATGGTGGTAGTAGTGCTGTTGGCATTGAGGTTGAAGGAGGTAGATCAATTTGTGGTGTTGAAGGAGAAGTAGCATTAAAGAAGAAAATGTTACCATGAAGCAAAAAATTAAAGTTATCAAGAAAGAGAAGTCAATATATAAGATATTATTTTCTTGCTCTATGTTATGTATTATATGCATCACCATAGGTTTCTTATTTGACAGTACTAGTAAGAGGCATATGTAGCTAGCAGTTGCAAATGTTGATTGAAAAATATTGGTTGTTTTTTATGTAATTTAACATTATGCTTGGAAGTAATGACCAATATTTGTTGTTTATGCCTAATTTAATTAAGGTTAATAAATAATGCACTGACAATAAACATAAGACTAAAAGGAAAAATTTGATCATTTAAGCATATGATTTGGATAAATGTACTTTACAAAAAGCATATGATTAGTCTATACACCATTCACCCTATACACCATTAAAGTTATACTAGCCAAAAACCAAAATATGAGTGAGCTATACATAAACCAAAAAGAAAACCAACATATTGGTTTTCAAGGCAACAGAATAACATTCAACAATGGTGTATTCCAAAACCAGAATGTTGTAGGCTCAAAATGTAACTACCATCTTCTGTTCCAAAACCAGAATGCTCTAAGCAAAATACCTTACACAGTACTTTTTGGATCACGAGTTGTCAGAGATGGTTCTGCGAAATAGAAAACAGATACAGATACAAATAGATAAATAAATTATGACACAAGTTCAAAAGCAAGTTATCATAGTGAATCACAAGACAAACAGCAGAAGTCATTCAAAACAAAATAACGATGATTTACTCATGTTTCCTCAACTGATTCTTGTGTTCCTAGGTGATCGAGAGGAGCCTTTCGCTTGTTATTTCGCGACTTGGGTGTTGAAGAAGTTTGTCCATTACCATCTTAGCATGAAGCTATCGTCATGCTCCTTGTGGTTCTACCAGACTACAAGAGTATTTTATATTAATATTAACAATGTATAAAATAACTCATATCAATAGTAAAAAGAAGAAACTTACTGCAAAAAATGAAAGATTTCCCTTAGATTTACCTAAGGTAGTTGACCTTTTAATGGAAGATTTCCCCCTTTTGTTTAGTTGATTGTGCATCTTGCTGTAAAAATTTGACCATAATCATTGGTTAGACAAAATAAAATAAAAAAATTTAAAATAAAAATTTACTTAATATTTATAACTAAAGAACAATACTGTACCTGTTTCGAATTTGTGCAAGACCGCTTGTTATGGCCATGTTGGCCACATTGAGTACATGTAATGAGTAAATCTTTCCTACTCAAGTGACCAAGCTTCAATTTTTTGGGTTCATTTTTGGCCATCCTCCTATTCTTTTTGGGCCTCGTAGGCATCTTCCTTTTAATAAGAGGTAGCACTGGTTGAATACCAGTTTTTTCCCAATCAAGTGGCCCATTTATGGGCTGCATTGGAAAAGAGTAAGCTTTCTTGTAGGTATCAATGTGATAATATTCATGCAGATATTCATCTGGTTGAAGCCCTAAGTGATACATGGCAGCACATGCATAGGAACATGGAATCCCACTAATTTGCCAACTTCTACAACTACATATCCTTTGACTTAGGTTCATTGTATACTGATAACTTTCTTTCCTGAACTCATATCCATTTTCACCATTCCATATCAATTGCCACTCTACACAGTCCTTCTTGTTGACATCAAACTTAGCTTTCATCAATGGACCATAATTTTGCTTCCATCCATTACATAACTTCCTTTTTTTGTACTATCCTAGTCATCATCTTGGTCCTAATATCCTCAAGCATTCTGATAATGCTTTTGAACTTAGCTTCGACAATGCTTGAATTGAATGCTTCACACAAATTATTGTCAACTATATCTGATTTACAAGTAGTCCCCAAAAATTCCCTAGTCCATATCTTTGAAGACATTTTCATCAAATTATTATAAGCATCCTTATCTTTCTTCTCCAGTGCTGAACATAGATCCTCCCACTCCCTCTCAGTCGTGCAATTCACAATCTGCCAGAATCACACTCATAAGATTTCCCTAACTTCCTTCCTGACCAATTTGCAAACACGTGCCTCACACAATTCCTATGCTCTACCCTTGGTAGTATGTCAGAAATTGCAATCTCAAATACAAATAACAGATTAAAAAAACAATACCAAGCTTAAAATTGCATATTTACTAACCTTTTGTTGGTCACTGATAATTGTGTACCCATACCCATCTTCCAAACCCAAATCAGTTGGTAGAAGACTGAGAAACGAACCCCATGAATTAGTGCACTCCACTTCAACCACAGCCCATGCAACAGGAAACATTTGGTTGTTTGCGTCTCTTCCAACAGCTGTGAGAAATTCACTCTTAAATTGGCCTTTTATGAAGCAACCATCTAGCCCAATGAGTGGCCTACACCCTGCTTTCCAGCCTCTCTTTAGTGTATCAAAGCACACATAATACCTCTTAAGATGTGGAAGGGAGTCTGCTGTTGTAACATCTCGAAATAGGGCCTAAATGGAACAGTGGTTGCGAAACCACAAATTTGAGGTAGAAAAATTTATTTTATTATCATTTTAAGGTCTATGGCATGATTGCATGATTGTGTGAAATTTTCGTTTAGAAATTTTATCGATAGATGGTCCAATTTGATATTTAGGACTATATTACAAAAGTTGTAAAATGTGTGTTCTAGTTCACAAATGTATTAAGTACTTGTGAGTAATGGGTTTTTAAAGTGGAGGTCCTTGGATAGTAATTAGACCATTATACTAGTTTGGAAAAAAATACCTAAAGGAAAATAAAACACCATAGTTTTTAATTAAGGGCATTTTGGTCATTTAGTTATTAAAATGAATTAAAAACAAAATTAAAAGCCAATTTTTGTCCATCTTCTTCATTAGGTTGAAATTTCAAGGTTTCTCCATAGCTAGGGTCTGTTCCAAGCTTCCAAGCTCCATAGTAAGTGATTCCAAGCCCCGTTTTTAATGTTCTTTATGTTTTTGGAGTCCCGGTAACTTGATTAAGCTTATTCTAGCAATAATTCAACCTAGGGTTCATATTTGGAAAAATGCCCATAGGTGAAATTTTTGTATTTTGGTGTTTTATGGTAGAATATGAGGTTTTAAATTATGTTAGACAACTTGTGCTACTCGGTTTTAAGTGAAAACAAGTAAAAGGGCTTAATCTGTAAAAATACCTAATAGTCATAAGTACATGTTAGAGTGAGAATTTAATGTTGTCATAGAAGGGAAAAATGATCAGCATGTCATAAAACATAAGAAAATAGGATGAAGTTTAATTTCCGAGCCTTGGGGAAAAAGTGTAAATATGTAAAAGTTTAGGGGCAAAAATGTAATTTTGCCAAAGTTTGGGTCAAGGACTATTTTAATAAATGTGAGTATTAAGTAAGCTAATTTTTTTTATTATAGATCAAGAAGAAAAAAATCCAGAGTTAGACCAGGGAAAGAAAAAGATAGTGGACTAAATCGAGATAGTTGATCGTATTTTGTTTCGAGGTAAGTTTGCGGTAAATAAATGCAATATTCTATTATTTTATGTTAATTTTGTTAATTTCCACATGTGTATATTTATTTTATGAAATTATTCAAAGAAGACTCAAGCATGAATTGACGGAGAAGTAATTTCAGAAAGTCCCGATTGAACCTTAAGAATGTGTAGGATACAAATGTCATGAAATTAGGGTTTAAGGATACCATGTAAGACCATGCCAAGGCATGGCAATTGGTAAGGTTTCTAAGGTAAGGGAATCATGTAAGACCATGTCAAGACATGGCATTGATAAGTTACTATAAGGCAAAGGTCCCATGTAAGACCATGCCGAGGCATGGCATTGGTGAGTTCATAAGGCAAGGATACCATGTAAAACCATGTCAAGACATGGCAATGGTAAGTTTCAAAAGGATACCACCTAAGACCATGACAATTCATGGCAATGGTAAGGTACCCGCGTATCCTTAGTATTCTAAGTGGTTCAACGGGAAAATTTAAAGAGAATATTAAGGTAAGGTAAGGTAAGACAAGTTCATGCTAGAAGAGCAAAGGTAAGTAGATAATGTTCATGTATGCTTGATAAGGAAAAAGGTAAGTAAAATGTATTAATAAATTTGATTAAGTAAGTAAGTATTTAAGTAAGTGAGTAAGTGAAGAAGTTTAAAATATGTCTATGACAATTAATGAAGTTGCATTAAGTAGTATCATGCCAAGTAGTAAGATAATTCTTATGAATGCTGTTATTTATTTGCATGCAAACTTACTAAGCTTAATGCTTACCCCCTTTATTTTCCTTCTTTTTATAGTTTTGTCAAGCTAACTCGGGGATCGTAAAGTACGTCGGAGGTCCGGGCACATTATTACGAGGATTATTTTGGTATAGCTAGACGCTTCATTTTGAGTATGGCATGTATAGCATCGTAGCCATTTTGTGTGTATGATCTTATGATATGGCTGATGAATGGTATGTAAATGCTTGATAATGATTAGTTGTTGGAATGGCTAATCAAGGACATGTTTGGTGTTATGTATGCCTAAATGCTAGTTATTCCATGGAAATCATAAAAAAGGTGAAATTAGCTTTAAAACAGTATCAGACAGCAATAATGATGTGAATTTAGAAAATCACTAAAAATAGCATAAATGGATTTAGATAGTGAATAAGATATAGAATTAAATATTGATGAGTCTATTTTCATATGGATGGAACAAAACAAGTATATGAGTTATATTTTATGAGATATTTGAATTTTTTTGAAATAGGGCTAGAGTGATTTCTGGATCCCCTGTTCTGACTTTGGAAATTCACCAAAAATTGTACAAAGATAATTAGAAGTCATTCTTTACATTCATGGATTCCTTATTGAGTATATTTTTAAAGGAAATAAACGGAATTGTTGTTGAAATTATGTATAGGGAGATATTTAATTCGAAATACACAGGGGTCAGAGTAGTCGAACCCTGAAACAATGGAGACTTTAACTAATAAAATGTACTAGTTGGCCCAACCAAAAATTCTAGAAACAATTTAGTTGATAGATATATGAGTTTAGTTTCAGGTAACATTTACAGAATTGGATTTTGAGTTTCGTAACTCGAGATATGAATTTTTAAGCAACTGTGACGCAGTTAGCCAGCTTGTCTAGAAGTTCTAAAATAAATTGTTTGAGCTGTTTAATTAATGAATTAAGTCCGTTAACACCTCGTGCTCGACTCTGGCAACGGTCTCAGGTTCGGGGTGTTACAGCTGTCACCTTTTGAACAGCCATTTTTATTGTGCTTCCTGGCATCTTTGACCATAACTCATGAGCATAGTCCCATAGCAAGCCAAATTCCTCCTTTTGATTCCCAGCCATTTTCTCATTCACTATTTTCTTCGCTCTATAAAAACAGTCAATGGTCACATTTACATGCATCTCAGAAGCACAACTTCTTTGAATTTCCCTCAGCTTCATTTTAGGATGATCCTTGATAGTTTCTTCAGAATATTGGGCAATCATATCAGTAGTCACCATTTTGTTCTTAAAACTAACTGGACAATGGTGCTCATCCTGAAACGTCTTTATTTGCAAGCATTTCACAATAGGACTGTAGCTAGCCCTAATTCTCCATGGATAGTTAGGGGAAGCAATGCACCTCACAACAACCCTTTTTGATTCATTCTTAATAAAATTTAGTTGTCTTCTACATTCTTTGAAGTACTTTCGAATTGCACTCTTAAATTGTTTGTCATCCTTAAACAACATTCCCAGGCTAAATTTTAACTTATCATTGTATAAGGGAAACTTGCTCCTCCTTCTCTCACCATCTTCATGTTCTTCATCTTCACCGGACTCAACCAAGCTTCCATGTTCATCTGAGTCCCATACCTCAGTCTAATTTCCATCCTCCTCTTCTCTACTACGTGTAGCAACAACATTATCCAGTCCATCAAATGTTGCAAAATCACCAGCATATTCATCAGCTACATTATCCACTCAATCTGATGCTGCAAAATCACCAACATATTCATCAGCAACATTATCCACCCCATCTGATGTTGCAAAATCACCAGCATATTCATTAGTAGCAACTTAACTATCATTATCCTCTCCAATAGTAGACCCTAAACTAATGTTTCCACCACTTTCCATACCAATATCCTCATCTACCTCAATACCAGTAGCAGACACACCCTCTCCATCAGCTTATACCTCTCCTACATCACCCTCCCCACTAGATTCTACCTTTTCTAGGTCACATTCACCATCAGATTCTACCCCTTCATCATCACCCTCCCCATGAACTTCTAACCCTTTAACATCACCATCCCTAGTAGTTAATAGGAAAATTTCATCTACAATTATAGGGTTATCAACCTCATGTTCAACATATAACTCAATCTCCTTAAACTTAACCCAAAAGTCCAACATAGCTATGGTGGAAGTGTCATCGTAAATCACCCTTAGATTATTTCGTAACCCTACTATACCAGGCTCATGAAAATAGATTAACACGACAGTGTTAAACTTTAACTCAATTTTGACTATTTTACATAATTCAAAATAAGATATTGTGACAGCCCTAATTCGACCCTAGTCGGAATGTGGTTTCGGGACCACAAAACCGAGTCATAAAATTTAGTTAAAATTTTATTTGCATATCTTATATGTGTGATAGTACTTGTATAAAAATTTGATGTTTTAATTTTATATTAGGAATGTGAATTTTGCTTGAAAGGATCTAGTTGAGAGACTTAGAAAATTATGATAGGTAAATAAGTAAGGACCAAATAGTATTAAAATAGGAAAGTTTGGGTTTGCATGTCAAAGTGCCCAATTCATGATAAGTGGCCGGCCAAGCATGGTTCCATTCCTCCAAGTTTATGTTGTTTATTATTTAATATTGGTAAGTAAATTAGAATAAATAAAAGAAAGGAATTAAAAAGGAAAAAGATGAATAAAATAAGGGAGGAAGAAGGAGTGTTCATCCTTTTCCTTATTACAATTGTCGTACCTAAAGAAAGAAAAAGAAGAAATTGAAGTTAAGGCATTTGGTCACCTTTAAGTTGATTAAGAAGCTCTTGAATATTCGGTGCCTAGGGGAAAAGTTTCTAAGAAGTTTGGCCATGCATGTAACTAGATTGAGGTATGTTTGATATTATTCTTTGAGATTCATGTATATTTTAAGTTGTAAGTTTGAAATCTACCTAGCCATGGTTCAAATTTTGTTAATTGATGGAGATGATATTCGGCCATGAATGTTACATTCTTGGTTGGTATTTTGATGTCTTTGGTGATGAGGTATGAAGATGGTTGATTTTGAGTGTTTAATAAAAAGGATACATGAATTATTGTTAAATAATGGTCGAATGTAGCATGATTAAAGATGTGAATAAATTGAAGTTAAGGAGGTTGTCAATGAAAAATATGAGTTGGATGAGTTTTAAAGAATAAAAATTTAGGTGACTAGAGGTCAAGGACATTCGGTCAAAGGCTTGTGTGCTAGCAAAATCGGCCTAAATGTCGTTTTGATGTGTTGAACTGAGTAAGCTAGATGTTGGAACACATAAGGATTCGGCCTTCTAAAACAATAGAGATAAGTGTATGAAAGGCTAAGTTTAAGTAGTAAGGCCGAATAGGTTGTAGATAAGGCACTTGTGAGTTCTTGGCCAAGCAATTGACAAATTAAATTAGAGTTCTTGTGACGTATAATGTCAAGTCTAACTTGGTATATTTGGCCACCTAATTAAGTACATCGGTGGTGTTGAATGTAATCTTACACATTCGGCCATATGGGGTAAAAATGGGTCGAGTGTTCATGAGATGAAATTAGGTGTTTAAATGATGTTATAGTTGACATTGTGCATATATACATGCATTCGGCCATCTAATTGAGTATGAAGGTGGTGTTAAATCTAATTGTGATGCCCATTCCGAAGTATATATATACATATATATATACATAAGTATGCCCATTCGTGATGTTACCTTTAATTATGTGTATAATCGACTAAATGGGTAATTAGTGAGGATGGTTGCCGAATATACAGACATACATATGCATGTGTAATTGAATTATGAATGTTTAGCAAGATGGTTAAACTAGTTGATTTATTGATTAAGCTCAAGGAGTTAAAGGAGGAGAATCAAGCAAAGGCAAAGAAAAGATCATCGAGTAGCCGAGTTGGAACCATCTTACCCAACACAAAGTAAGTCATTAAGCATATAGTTTGTATTAATTTAAATGGTCATAACGTCTATGTAATGATGCTGAATGGAATGATAAATATATATATACATGTATGCATGTGGTGATGAAAGTGTTGAATGAAAAGAAAAGAGGTGAGATGTATTGAGTTGTTGATCTCGGCACTAAGTGTGCGGGTATAAACATTTATGATCATGAGATTGGCACTAAGTGTGCGGGTTTAAATTGTACAGCACTAAGTGTGCGAGTTTGATTATATAGCACTGAGTGTGCGAGTTGATTATATAGCACTGAGTGTGCGTACTTAATATATACTTTTGAATCACTATGGACACTAAGTGTGCGACATTATTCAATTGATCACGGACAGCGGATCGGATAAGTACCTTGAGTTCATGGCTAATAGGCGCTATGTTTATATTTGGAGTTGAGCTTGGTAAGTTTGAACCTATGTGACAATTATAATTGAAGTCACGTACATAAGATTTATCGTGGAAAGGTGAAAGGTCGTTTAGTTGTATGATTGTAACGAAAATACAATGATGTATGAAAATGCCTCAAATATCCTATTGATTAGTATATGGAATGTGAATGCATGACTTGGTATGAGATCGAACCGATAGGTCTAAGGAACTATGGTATGGTTCGGTATGGATGGAGTAACAAGCCTCGTTCCATTTTGTTTCCTCTTGTGATAATGTTATTAATGGATGGTAGTGCATTGCTTATGACTTACTGAGTTATATACTCACTCGGTGTTTCCTTGTCACCTATTTTAGGTTTCTTGGACTCGTCTCTTTTTGCGTGATCGGGCCGTCATCGAAGTCATCACACCGGCTAGCAACTTTTGGTATCTTCTTTTTAGTCGGTCTAGGAGAACATTTTGGCATGTATAGGCTAATATGTTTTGTTGAAATTTGGTATGTAAACTTTTAGCCATGCGAAAATGGCATAAATGTTCGGTTGGATTTGGTTCTATAATGTTAGGTCGTAAGTCTTGGAAATTCGATTTTTATGCCATATGTCATGGTTGATTATTTTTGGTGTCAAAATTCATGATATGGCAATAGTGTAGTAGGGAGATGTTTGACAATGATTAGCCCTTGGCATGGCTAGTCATTATCATAATTTGTGATATGTATGATGAATTACTAGTTAGATCAAGGAGAAATCACGAAATAGGCATAGTTGCTTTAGTAACAGATGCTGGCAGCAGCGGTGACGTGAGATTGAAAAATCACTAAAAATAGTAGGAGTGGAATTAATTAATGAATAAATTATGTAATCGAAGCTCGATGAGTCTATTTTCATATAGAAGAAACGAAACGACCATATGAGCTGTATGTTAGGAGATAATTAAACTCTTGTGAAACAGGGCCAGAGGAATTTCTGGATTCCATGTTCCGACTTTGGAAATTCATTATAAATTAACCAGAGATAATTAGAAGTAATTCCATATGTGCATAGATTCCCCTTCGAGTCTAGTTTCTATAGAAACAAACGACATCAGTAATGAAGCCCTGTACAGGGAGATATCCAAGTCGTAATGCGCAAAGGTCAGTGTAGTCGATCCCTGTAACATGGGAGACTTTGACTAATAAACTGTACTAATTGGCTCAACCAAAAATTCTTGAAAAAATATGTAGATGGGCATATGAGTCTAGTTTCAGGGAAAATTTACGGAACTGGATTTCGAGTTTCAGAACTCAAGATATGATTTTTAAAGCGACTAGTACGCAGATTGGCAGCTTGTCTGGGAAATTTTTTTTAAGTGGTTTGAAGTCTGTTAACACCTCGTGTTCGAATCCGGCGACGGCCTCGGGTTCGGGGTGTTACATTTGATTGGTATCAGAGCTATGGTTTAGTCGGTTCTAGGACTACCATAGCACGTATGAGTCTAGCTGCACATGCCTTAATGTTAATGTTTAAATGTGTGATGACTTCTGACGGTTAAAATTTTTGTTTTGATTAGTAAATGGATCCCGGTGTAGAGAGAACCTTGGCGGATGACGTTGAAAGTGTAGCGGCTGCTCCTGCACAAGGGACGCTTCCTGTTGAACCTCAGTCATCTGCGAATAATCAAGGTGAGGGGGCTAAACAAGCCTTCTTTACCATGATGAATGAGTGGGTCACGCAATATGCCCGAACCAATCCGGCTGTCCAACAATTCCCGAATTTGAATAATCCACCCCAAGAGCCCGTAATGCCATCAGTTACTGATCCTGTGAGGCTGAGTAAGCCACCTGTAGACTTGATTAGGAAGCGCGGGGCTGAGGAGTTTAGGGCCATAGTTACTGATGATGCTGAAAGGGCCGAGTTCTGGCTTGATAACACCATTCGGGTGTTTGATGAACTGTCATGCACGCCCGATGAATGTCTAAAGTGTGCTATATCCTTGTTGCGGGACTCAGCCTACTATTGGTGGAGGACCCTGATTTCCATAGTCCCAAACGAACGAGTTACTTGGGACTTCTTTTAAACGGAATTTCGAAAGAAATATATTAGTCAACGGTTCATTGACCAAAAGCGTAAGGAATTCTTGAAACTCAAGCAAGGCCGTATGACAGTATCTGAATACGAACATGAATTCGTAAGACTCAGTAGGTATGCCCGGGAGTGTGTAGCTGATGAGGTTGCTATGTGCAAAAGATTCGAAGAAGGGTTGAATGAAGATTTAAAGCTACTAGTGGGTATTTTGGAGATAAAAGAATTCGTGACACTAGTCGAACGAGCCTGCAAGGCGGAAGAACTTGGAAAGGAGAAGAAGAAGGCTGAATTTGAAGCTAGAGACTATCGTAAAAGATCGACGGGTAAAGCTCCGTTCTCAGCTGTAAAGAAGTTCAGGGAGGACACTAATAAGTTGAGGACGACTGCGGGAATTTCCATCAGAGCACGACCACCGACGGACTCCCGAGTTACTTCGGTAGCTAGTGTGGGCAATAATCGTCAAGAGAAACCTGAATGTCCCCAATGCGGAAGACGAAACCTAGGTGAATGTTGGGGTAAGTCTACTAACAGGGCCTGTTACGGATGCGGTTTGAAGGACCACTTCATTAGAGATTGCACGGAGCTTGATGAGAAGAATAAGATTCAAGGTGCAAGACCTAGTGGAGTGACAACTAGAGGTAGACCACCGAGAATTTTAGGAGGTAGGGGTGGTAGTCAGAGAGGGGCCTCTGATACGGCTGTTCGAGCCGAGAACCGTACTCCTACTAGAGCATATGCCATTCGCGCACGAGAGGAGGCATCCTCCCCTGACGTCATCACTGGTACCTTCACTCTCTTTGATACTAATGTGATTGCATTGATTGACCCTGGCTCTACTCATTCATATGTATGTGAAACCTTAGCATCCAGTAAGACTCTACCTATTGAGTCTACTGAGTTCGTAATTCGAGTGTCAAACCCTTTGGGTCAATACGTACTTGTTGATAAAGTGTGTAAGAGATGCCCTCTAATAATCCGAGAATCCTGTTTTCCGGCCGATTTGATGCTTTTGCCGTTTGACGAATTTGATGTTATTCTTGGTATGGATTGGTTGACCGTACATGATGCAGTGGTGAACTGCAAAAGAAAAACCATCAATTTGAGGTGCGCAAATAACGAGATAATCCGAGTTGAGTCTACGGACTTAAGGGGGTTGCCAGCTGTAATATCAGCAATGTTGGCCCAGAAATATGTAAGAAAAGGGTGCGAAGCATACCTTGCGTATGTACTTGATGACAAAGAATTAGAAAAGAAACCCGAATCTGTACCGGTGGTTTGTGAATACCCGAATGTTTTTCCTGAAGAATTACCGGGTTTACCACCTGTTCGGGAGGTAGAGTTTGGTATTGAGCTTGTACCTGGAACTACGCCAATTTCGATAGCTCCGTATCGTATGGCACCAACCGAGTTAAAGGAATTGAAAGCTCAATTGCAAGAGTTGACGGATAGAGGTTTCGCTCAACCAAGTTTCTCACCTTGGGGTGCACCAGTATTGTTCGTGAAAAAGAAGGACGGAACCATGAGGTTGTGCATTGACTATCGTCAACTGAATAAAGTGACGATAAAGAATAAATATCCATTACCGTGTATTGATGATTTGTTTGATCAACTAAAGGGAGCCTCAGTGTTTTCAAAGATAGATTTGAGATCTGGTTATTATCAGTTGCAGATTCGAGATTCGGACGTACCCAAAACTGCTTTCAGAACGAGGTACGGTCACTACGAGTTCTTAGTGATGCCGTTCGGGCTCACTAATGCCCCTGCGGTATTTATGGATTTGATGAATCGGATCTTCAGACAGTATTTGGACCGGTTCGTAGTTGTGTTCATTGATGACATCTTAGTCTATTTAGGAGATGAGACCGAACATGCTGAGCACCTGAGATTAGTGTTGCAAATTTTGCGGGATAAGAAGTTATATGCTAAGTTCAGTAAGTGTGAGTTCTGGTTAAGAGAGGTTAGCTTCTTGGGTCATGTGGTATCCGCATCGGGTATTCGAGTTGACCCGAGCAAAATTTCAGCCATACTTAACTGGAAGCCTCCAAGAAATATTACCAAAGTTCGGAGCTTCCTGGGGCTCGCCGGTTATTACCGACGATTTGTAAAAGGTTTCTCGATGATAGCTGCACCGTTGACGAAACTACTCCAAAAAGATGTTGAGTTTGAATGGATAGAGAACTGTTAGAAGAGTTTCGATCGACTAAAGACCTGTTTAACTGAAGCTCCAGTGCTAGTACAACCGGAGTCCGGCAAAGAGTTTGTCATTTATAGTGATGCATCCTTACTTGGGCTAGGTTGTGTGTTAATGCAAGAAGGTCGAGTTGTGGCTTACGCGTCGAGACAATTAAAGCCGCATGAGAGAAACTATCCGACCCATGATCTTGAATTGGCGGCCATAGTGTTCCCCTGAAAATATGGCGGCATTACTTGTTTGGGGAAAGGTGTCATATTTATTCGGACCACAAAAGTCTTAAATATTTGATGACTCAAAGAGATCTAAATCTGCGACAAAGACGTTGGCTTGAGTTGTTGAAAGACTATGAACTTGTTATTGATTATCACCCGGGAAAGGCTAACGTGGTTGCCGATGCTTTAAGTCGGAAAGCACTGTTTGCTTTGAGAGCGGTGAATGCTCACTTATCCGTCCCACCCGATGGGGTGGTAGTAGCTGAATTAGAGGCCAAACCATTATTGATTCGTCAAATACTTGAATCCCAAAAAGTCGATGCTGAATTGGTCACCAAACGAGCTGAATGTGCTTCGAATAAGGAATCGAAATTCCGGATTGACGACAATGATTGCTTGACGTTCAGAGGTCGATTATGTGTTCCAAGAAATTCGGAACTTATTTCGATGATTTTGAACGAGGCTCATAGTAGTCGAATGTCAGTCCACCCGGGTAGTACTAAAATGTACAATGACCTGAAACGCCAATTTTGGTGGCCCGGTATGAAACGAGACATTTCTGAATTTGTTTCAAGGTGTCTGATATGTCAACAAGTAAAAGCGAAACATCAAGTGCCGTCGGGATTACTTCAGCCGATCATGATACCCGGATGGAAGTGGGATCGGGTAACGATGGATTTTGTATCTGGATTGCCATTGTCATCAAGCAAGAAAGATGCAATCTGGGTCATTGTTGATAGATTGACCAAGTCTGCTCATTTTATCCCCGTCCGTACGGATTTTTCGCTCGATAAATTGGCAGAATTATATGTCTCCCAAATAGTTCGGTTGCATGGGGTACCTATTTCCATCGTGTCGGATAGAGACCCAAGATTTACCTCGCGATTTTGGAAGAAATTACAAGAAGCATTGGGTACCAAGATGCACTTTAGCACCGCATTCCATCCTCAGACCGATGGCCAATCTGAGCGGATAATTCAAATACTCGAGGATATGTTGAGATGTTGTGTTTTAGAGTTTTGTGGTTCATGGGAAAGATATCTGCCTTTGATCGAATTCGCTTACAACAATAGTTTTCAGTCAAGCATTAAGATGGCACCTTACGAGGCTTTATACGGTCGTAAATGCCGTACCCCATTATTTTGGACTGAACTTAGTGAAAGTAAGATCTTTGGGGTTGATTTGATTAAGGATGCCGAGCAGAAAGTCCGAGTAATTCGCGAAAGTTTGAAAGCCGCTTTGGATCGTCAAAAGTCGTATGCAGATTTGAAAAGAAAAGACATTGAATATCAGGTCGGAGACAAAGTATTTCTCAAAGTTTCACCCTGGAAGAAGGTGCTTAGATTTGGTCGTAAGGGTAAAAGAGTCCGAGGTTCATCGGTCCGTATGAGGTATCCGAACGAGTTGGACCAGTTGCATACCGATTAATTTTACCCCCTGAGCTTGAAAAGATTCACAACGTTTTCCATGTCTCGATGCTTCGACGATATAGGTCCGACCCGTCGCACGTAATCACTCCATCTGAGATCGAGATTCAGCCTAACTTGAGTTATGAAGAAGAGCCAGTTCGCATTTTGATGCGTGAAGTAAAAGAGTTGCGAAATAAGAAAATCCCATTAGTGAAGGTGTTGTGGCATAAACACGGAATCGAAGAAGCCACTTGGGAACTTGAGGACTCTATGAAGGATCGATATCCTAAATTTTTCACTAGTAAGATTTTCGGGGACGAAAATTCCTTATGTGGGGGAGAGTTGTGACAGCCCTAATTCGACCCTAGTCGGAATGTGGTTTCGGGACCACAAAACCGAGTCATAAAATTTAGTTAAAATTTTATTTGCATATCTTATATGTGTGATAGTACTTGTATAAAAATTTGATGTTTTAATTTTATATTAGGAATGTGAATTTTGCTTGAAAGGATCTAGTTGAGAGACTTAGAAAATTATGATAGGTAAATAAGTAAGGACCAAATAGTATTAAAATAGGAAAGTTTGGGTTTGCATGTCAAAGTGCCCAATTCATGATAAGTGGCCGGCCAAGCATGGTTCCATTCCTCCAAGTTTATGTTGTTTATTATTTAATATTGGTAAGTAAATTAGAATAAATAAAAGAAAGGAATTAAAAAGGAAAAAGATGAATAAAATAAGGGAGGAAGAAGGAGTGTTCATCCTTTTCCTTATTACAATTGCCGTACCTAAAGAAAGAAAAAGAAGAAATTGAAGTTAAGGCATTTGGTCACCTTTAAGTTGATTAAGAAGCTCTTGAATATTCGGTGCCTAGGGGAAAAGTTTCTAAGAAGTTTGGCCATGCATGTAACTAGATTGAGGTATGTTTGATATTATTCTTTGAGATTCATGTATATTTTAAGTTGTAAGTTTGAAATCTACCTAGCCATGGTTCAAATTTTGTTAATTGATGGAGATGATATTCGGCCATGAATGTTACATTCTTGGTTGGTATTTTGATGTCTTTGGTGATGAGGTATGAAGATGGTTGATTTTGAGTGTTTAATAAAAAGGATACATGAATTATTGTTAAATAATGGTCGAATGTAGCATGATTAAAGATGTGAATAAATTGAAGTTAAGGAGGTTGTCAATGAAAAATATGAGTTGGATGAGTTTTAAAGAATAAAAATTTAGGTGACTAGAGGTCAAGGACATTCGGTCAAAGGCTTGTGTGCTAGCAAAATCGGCCTAAATGTCGTTTTGATGTGTTGAATTGAGTAAGCTAGATGTTGGAACACATAAGGATTCGGCCTTCTAAAACAATAGAGATAAGTGTATGAAAGGCTAAGTTTAAGTAGTAAGGCCGAATAGGTTGTAGATAAGGCACTTGTGAGTTCTTGGCCAAGCAATTGACAAATTAAATTAGAGTTCTTGTGACGTATAATGTCAAGTCTAACTTGGTATATTTGGCCACCTAATTAAGTACATCGGTGGTGTTGAATGTAATCTTACACATTCGGCCATATGGGGTAAAAATGGGTCGAGTGTTCATGAGATGAAATTAGGTGTTTAAATGATGTTATAGTTGACATTGTGCATATATACATGCATTCGGCCATCTAATTGAGTATGAAGGTGGTGTTAAATCTAATTGTGATGCCCATTCCGAAGTATATATATATACATATATATATACATAAGTATGCCCATTCGTGATGTTACCTTTAATTATGTGTATAATCGACTAAATGGGTAATTAGTGAGGATGGTTGCCGAATATACAGACATACATATGCATGTGTAATTGAATTATGAATGTTTAGCAAGATGGTTAAACTAGTTGATTTATTGATTAAGCTCAAGGAGTTAAAGGAGGAGAATCAAGCAAAGGCAAAGAAAAGATCATCGAGTAGCCGAGTTGGAACCGTCTTACCCAACACAAAGTAAGTCATTAAGCATATAGTTTGTATTAATTTAAATGGTCATAACGTCTATGTAATGATGCTGAATGGAATGATAAATATATATATATACATGTATGCATGTGGTGATGAAAGTGTTGAATGAAAGGAAAAGAGGTGAGATGTATTGAGTTGTTGATCTCGGCACTAAGTGTGCGGTATAAACATTTATGATCATGAGATTGACAATAAGTGTGCGGGTTTAAATTGTACAGCACTAAGTGTGCGAGTTGATTATATAGCACTGAGTGTGCAGACTTAATATATACTTTTGAATCACTATGGACACTAAGTGTGCGACATTATTTAGTTGATCACGGACAGCGGATCGGGTAAGTACCTTGAGTTCATGGCTAATAGGCGCTATGTTTATATTTGGAGTTGAGCTTGGTAAGTTTGAACCTATGTGACAATTATAATTGAAGTCACGTACATAAGATTTATCGTGGAATAGGTGAAAGGTCGTTTAGTTGTATGATTGTAACGAAAATACAATGATGTATGAAAATGCCTCAAATATCCTATTGATTAGTATATGGAATGTGAATGCATGACTTGGTATGAGATCGAACCGATAGGTCTAAGGAACTATGGTATGGTTCGGTATGGATGGAGTAACTAGCCTCGTTCCATTTTGTTTCCTCTTGTGATAATGTTATTAATGGATGGTAGTGCATTTCTTATGACTTACTGAGTTATATACTCACTCGGTGTTTCCTTGTCACCTATTTTAGGTTTCTTGGACTCGTCTCTTTTTGCGTGATCGGGCCGTCATCTAAGTCATCACACCGGCTAGCAACTTTTCGTATCTTCTTTTTAGTCGGTCTAGGAGAACATTTCGGCATGTATAGGCTAATATGTTTTGTTGAAATTTGGTATGTAAACTTTTAGCCATGCGAAAATGGCATAAATGTTTGGTTGGATTTGGTTCTATAATGTTAGGTCGTAAGTCTTGGAAATTCGATTTTTATGCCATATGTCATGGTTGATTATTTTTGGTGTCAAAATTCATGATATGGCAATAGTGTAGTAGGGAGATGTTTGACAATGATTAGCCCTTGGCATGGCTAGTCATGATCGTAATTTGTGATATGTATGATGAATTACTAGTTAGATCAAGGAGAAATCACGAAATAGGCATAGTTGCTTTAGTAACAGATGCTGGCAGCAGCAGTGACGTGAGATTGAAAAATCACTAAAAATAGTAGGAGTGGAATTAATTAATGAATAAATTATGTAATCGAAGCTCGATGAGTCTATTTTCATATGGAAGAAACGAAACGACCATAAGAGCTGTATGTTAGGAGATAATTAAACTCTTGTGAAACAGGCCCAGAGCGATTTCTGGATTCCCTGTTCCGACTTTGGAAATTCATTATAAATTAACCAGAGATAATTAGAAGTCATTCCATATGTGCATAGATTCCCCTTCGAGTCTAGTTTCTATAGAAACAAACAACATCAGTAATGAAGCCCTGTACAGGGAGATATCCAAGTCGTAATGCGCAAAGGTCAGTGTAGTCGATCCCTGTAAAATGGGAGACTTTGACTAATAAACTGTACTAATTGGCCCAACCAAAAATTCTAGAAAACAATATGTAGATGGGCATATGAGTCTAGTTTCAGGTAAAATTTACGGAACTGGATTTCGAGTTTCAGAACTCAAGATATGATTTTTAAAGCGACTTGTACGCAGATTGGCAGCTTGTCTGGGAAATTTTTTTTAAGTGGTTTGAAGTCTGTTAACACCTCGTGTTCGACTCTGGCGACGGCCTCGGGTTCGGGGTGTTACAGATATTGTGTCTAGGTCTTCTTTAAGGCTAATCACTTCCCCACCTACAAATCTAACATATGGGTCCTTTACAAAATGCCCACCCACATGCAAAATAATATAATATTCATCATCTGATGACATCTACAAAAAACAGTAACACATTGTAAACAAAAAACATTAAAAAACAAACAAAATAGTAACAGAAGTCTACAATTTTAACATCTTTTCTGAGCAAAATAATTTACTTTGAATAAACAAACATTTTCCTAAGAAAAAAACATTAAAAATAATAAAACAAAACTCACTACCTACATCGGGACCACCTCTTTGAATAACTATACAAAACAGTAACACATGTCTACAATTTTAACATCTTTTTTATTGGGTAACAGAAATCAACACCATCAGGACCACTGTCGCATAAAAAATCGACAAAACAAACCAATAGTTTTGGCACTGAAATTGCAACAATAAATCACAATTAACCATCTACAATTTTACAACAGTTTTATCAACAACATCGGGACCACTATCGAATAAAAAATCGACAAAACAAACCCTACATTATCGCACTAAAATTGCAATAGTAAATCACAGATAACCAACAAATCAAACCAAAAATGAAATTTATTTTCCCAACAAACCAAATAAGAAAGCACCTACCTTTCGATTTTGGGTTGCAAAAACTCTCACGATTGTTGAAGCTTTTTTGTTCCTAATAGTTTTAAGGATTCAAAGATTTGATTCGTAAAAATTTTAGGGATTTCAAGAAGATTTCGGAATGCTAATGATTTAGGTATTTCAAGATTTAGGGACTTGAATATTGTTAGGGATTTAATGAATATTTTAGAGGTTAGGGGTTTAGGGAATTTCACGATTTGGGGATTTTAGAAATTGGGAAGATAGTTTTGAATTAGGGGGTTTGGGGATTTAGGGTTTTTTTGTTTTATGATTATTAAATTTATTTAATTTTTTGCCACATCATCAGTCAATAGGAACGCCACGTAGACCAACTTTTTTGACCAGCTGTTGACTAATAGATAGCTGATGGTTACCATTTCAATTGGGTTGATGTCTGAAAAATCCGTTACGTTAGGGGTTGATTTTAAAAAAAAAAGGTTAGGGGTATATATCCAAAAGCCCCCAAAGGTTGAGGGCTTTTTTGCAATTCTACCAAAACATTAACCTCTCAGATCTGAATTATAATTGCCAAGAAGACTATAATTATAATTTCACAAATTTAATTCACAAATACTCATGAAAATAGAGACCAAATGACCAACAAAAGCCTTTTTAAAAAAAATAGAAATGGGCCGCTTTTTTTAAAAATGATAGGAATGGCTCATTTTCACTAAAACTCTTTGAGCTAGCACTGTTTTTCAAGGGATACGTAGAAAACTGCGTCCAGTTCAATGCTTTTTTCCCTACTGTTAGGGTAAAACAAGTTGACGTGGAAGCGATTTTCTAAAAAGCGTCCACGTGGGTACGCTTTTCCCTATACTCCAACGGTTAACTCCAACGGCTATTTGAACTAGCCGTTGGACCCCCAATGGTCCAAAAAAAAAATTATAAACCCCAACATGTTTTTCACATAGAATTCTCACAAATTTCCTCCTAATTTTTTAAATTTCTCACAATTCTCAAAAGCTCTCGAATTATTATACTAAATTCTATTTTTATCTAAGTTAACATTTTTCTTAATTTTTATTAGTAATTCCAAGAAATAGTGTTTTTTATTAAATTCACGTTCAATTTAGCAATGGTCGGGTCTCTAATCTAACTTGATGACAATCACATCTCTGTTAATCAATTGCAAATGGTAAGAATAATTTTTAATAATTTTTAAATTTTTAAATTTTTTATTTCATAGTTATAATTGAATTTAATATTTTTTATAACTTTTTATGTAAATAGGTGGAAGATCGAATTTTGCAATGTCATATTCATAATCTACTCGGTCCTCCATCACTGTTGATCGAAACATACTTGAGGGAAACGAGTTTTTTCCACGTCGCCTACTTAGGCTGGGGGTGTAAGTTGCACCCGATACTCATAAGTGGTTGGTGGAGAGGTGGAGACCAAAGACGCATACATTTCATCTTCCATGCAGTGAGTGTACTCTCACTCTAAAGGTCGTGAAGTTATAGTTGGGGTTACCAGTGGAAAGATTGGTAGTCACCGGATCTACTCAGTCTGTTAGTTGTGGAACCGTCTATTACGAACTTTTGGGTTTGGTACCAGAAATGATTACCAAAGGTTGGATCGAAATGGCTTGGTTACGAATAATTTCACGGAGTTGACG